>NC_068356.1:49070256-49246859 GCF_020536995.1 Dreissena polymorpha | reverse complement strand
AAAAAGTGAGGTATAATAAAAAAAAAAAATACAACGGTTTGATTTCTCTGTCGTGCAGTAAGTATAGCGCATAGGATGTCGTTGGGATATCTTTCCCGCTACTGAAATTTACTTTTTGATACCCATTTATATACAAGAATGAATTTATATACCCATTTTGATACCGATACTTTCAAATCTTTATGCATTTTTATTTTATATACAAGCAAATTTCGGATTTCAATACTCATTTCTACTTAGATGCTCAAAACCATACCCATATCTATAATTTAGTCGAAAAACACACCCCATAAAATCGGCACACCCCTATATACCCGTATATAGGAAGTTACCCCCCCGCCCCGGCGGGGATAGCCCACTTATTTTGTAGATAAGTTCATACTGTACATAAACACATGTTTTGGTTCTACAATTTATACAAGTTTACTCGTCGGTCGCTTTCGCTTACTTAGGTTATTGCCATTTTCGATACTTTATGCCTTTATAAGAAAAGTATTGAATGCAACATATTCATTTGCAATGTAAATCAGTATTGAAACAGTACGTTTCATAAAGACAATTACCGATATATCGACCACCACGATCACACATGGGTACTTTCAATGTATGTCAATATTATTTGGCTAAGAGTTGTTAATAAAAAGTAACGGTCGTTTGTTAAACAACCAAATCTAGTTAACATCAACTACGTGTATCGTTTTTAAAGGATATTTATTGTTAGGAAATATCTCAGTTAAAAAATCTGTTAAGCTTCCTACAAATAACATACGAACGAAAATTGATGTGCAAAATGTAACTTTGACATTTAATCACTTTGCCTATCCCAAAAAAAGGCGATTTTTATACCGAAATATTCGATGAGATTATTTAGTTTAGTCAACCACGCTGGGTATGCGGATACTTTGATAAACAGATGGCACTTCGATACCAGATAACAACAAAAGCCACGCGCGAGAGGTAATTTCATCAGTTTTTTTTAAGTTATATCATAAAGATTAGTTTTTTAAACAAGGCGCATGGACGAGTTTATAAATGATGTATCCTTTTCTATTGCAAACAATAATATCACGGAAGAATGGTAGATTTTTCCCCAAAAAATAGAAAATACGGTCGCAAAACAGCATAAACTGGACGAACAGTAAACATTTCAACAAAATAAAACTACTTAGAAACATTGCAAGACATTGTTTGATATGTCAGCATGTAGAGTAATCACTGTGCTTCACATACTGAAATTTTGATAGTATTCAATGAAATATAAACGAAGATAGAGCATGTTTTAATAGGTGGTATTCATGAAGTTGCGGATACTAGTACTTTGATTCCCGATATAGGGCACTTCGGATAACAGAGACTTTCAACAAATTGGGCACTCTGATAACCGAGTTTAATATTTTACCTGAAATGCATTTATGTATATTATGGCTATTCTTACCAAACATTTTGAAGTACGAATCAATTTGCATTGTCAAGCCCGACACATTGGGAATCTATGCATAACGTAATTACATACACATGTAAAATATAACCAATGGCGTTTTTCGTTTTCAAAAATCTTATAACTATTAATTTATATAATTAATATTATAAGTGCAATTTTTAAATAAGATTTAAATGCTTATTTCTGAAGTAATATATTTCAAGTGACGACCAAAAATAATTGTCTAAATAATAAACTTGTTTTTAAGTGGAAAATTGAGATTAAGAGAATTGAAAATACAACGGATCATGTGGATCAACAAGATTGTGTTGAATTGAACTTATAGCAGGACTCTAGATAAGTGGAGCAAGGGGTCTTAAAGCAGCCAATACACCTATCTCATAAAATCCTTTGTTATTAGTGCTCATCAGAATCGCATCATGAAGACGATACTCATGCGTAGCCACAACATTGAAAAGAGATTGGAAAACTCCCTTTATATCCAGCTTTACACTTCCCTTTCCCTTTAAGTATCATATTCCAAAGGGATAAGAACATGTTTCTGGAATTCGTTTTTAGATGGTCGCTTAGCGACCGTCACAAATGGAAGCATGATATTAATATCGTGTTAAATGCAATAGTTTCGAACGGTGCTTTTATAGAAAAGAATCAATAAACAATGATCGTAGTGTACGTGTCGCGAAGGAGATTGTTTATGAATGAATAAAATAGTCCACTTTCTGTAGCGTCTTCATGACGTAGTGTTTTTGCTCAGTCCATGCATAATATGAGGCTATTAATAGATGCTCCTGTCGATAAACAAAGGAAAGTCCACGGGCGATGACAACGCAATAGGTAACGCTCTCACATACACCTCAATGACGTCACATACACCTCAATGACGTAGTACAGGTCATTCGTAAATTGAGGCTATAAATAGATTCGGGAAAAAGTTAACGCTTATTTATATTCTCAATTTATAAAACGTTGAACATAAGTTCAACAATAACTTCAGCGATACGATAGACAAAAACAAACAAAAAATCATAATCGCTAAACCCGAATATAACAAACAATTTATTATTATAATACGAATGACCTGTTTGTTAACCTCGTTCATGCTACTACAGCGGGTATTTCTGGAAAACGTTCTTTGGTTCTCAACAGATAGCGGCGATCTTTTGTATTTACGGGTGCTAGCAACGCAATAGTAGAAGGTTAGTAGAAGGTTTAGCTTGTTTATATTCACAGTTCTCAATACATAGACAGTTGGATATGAGTTCATCAATTACTACAGGCATACTATAGACAACCTCGAAAATGCTTTATAATCGCTAAAACCGAAAACAACTAATATATTATATACAATATATTTATAACAATAAATATCTTTTAAAAATGTAGTCGGCGTATACGCTGACTTTGAAATAAAGTTTGCAATTTACTTTTCTAAATAAATAAATACAATTAAACAAAAGTTAAACTATTGTGTTGTGTTTTTCACTTGTAAGTTGCATATTCACCGAATGAAATGTGTGTTAGCATTATCAAACCACACATTAGTGTGAGCAGATAAAAAATATAATACGGAAGAGCACTTCATATGTGTTCTCATATTCCTTGTTATGAGTATCTTTCTTCACTATCGAAATATATCGTAGATTGATATTTGATTTAAAACGCAGTTTTCTTTCGACACATTTAAATCACACGTCAATTGCGCCGTCATGCGGAAATGGGTCTTATGCGCTTCGGCAAGCGTTTGTTAAACCCAACATGTGCTTTTGCGCAGTCAGGCCATAGGCGATGCTGTTCGCTATAAAATCACTCAATATGTTATGTTTCTCCTTACCAGAAGGAGAGATAGCTGAGTGGGCTATTTATATGATGGGCGCATATGGAATAAGACCCATTTTCGCATGACGAGAGTCATTACAGATCTCATTGCGAATTGAAAATGCCACATTTAAGAACAATGCTTTTTTATACAAAATTGAATTCAAAATAGCAAACTTGTTAATAATGACAGCCTATCCACACATTAAGGAATGATTTCCAGACGTGCTGACCAAGTACGGCAAACATTGTGGTATGATAATTAAACGATTTTCTCTTATCGTGACACTATACTATTTCGCTAATGATTGTTTTCTCATCTTTGAGGCGAAAGTGAAATTCTGCGAGATGGTTTGTAACGCGTAATTGTAACAGGGCCACAATTTGTGTTTGAGCATACAGAGAGTAGTCCGGAATTCCTTACACTGAACAGTGCTACATCCTTTGAATTGAGCACATACGCAGTGTTGTAGCAAAAATTCAGAGGTTGTATCTCGAATCAGCTTATTAAATATTCGAAAATATTTATGCGTGTCTGTTGGCGTTATGTTAAAGTCACTAAGATGAAAACAGAGTAAAACAGCTATGCCTAAAAGCGCATTAGTGCTCTATACCTATGTTTATGTCAGCGTTGACACCGTGTGAACTGCTCGGGTAACAAGTAAAGCATAAACAGCAATGTTTATATACTTTTATTCCTCCATATACAAGATACGAAGATTATTGTATATTTTGAATTTGTATATGGTGTCAAAAATCAAAAGTTGTGTACACGGAACTTTCATTATGAATTTATATTCTTGATGAGATAGTTATTTGATAATAGAAAAAATATTCCTTTAATAGGATGGTGACTGCAAATTTTCTTTATATTAAGTTCTCATTACCATTTTCATTATACTTTCTATGCTTTCAGAACGTCCAAATAGCATGCTGTTTTTATTTTGTCTAAGTTATTTCTATGAATAATAAGGATGATAAAAAGTGCACACAAAACTCGAACCGTGCGCTATGACACACACTTTATAAAGTTGAATGGCGTGTGTTCATTTCAAACTTGCGATTGATTTTGAAAATGAATTGCGTGTTAAATTATGCAATAGCGAACATGTTCAGTGCCTTCAGCGCTTTGATTAATTTACGTGAGTACATACATTTGTATTTATTGCCTGCTTACTATAGCAGTATTCCACATCGAATTTTGCATTTCTGATTTACTAAATAGAGTGTGTTATATCTGGTAAAAAGTGTCGAGTTATCTGGAATCGAATTGCCATTGTCTTTGAGATGATCGGTAAAAGAAGTGTCCATGAAAATTTGGCATCCGACTCTTAAAACATTTGAATTTCCTTAAATACGTTATTCAACTAAAATTTAACATGTTGTAACATTAATGGACACATTGATCTTTTATTTCGATAATTTGGCACGTTCTTGATTTATTTCCAAGTATTTTTATTTTGTTGAAATGCGTACTGATCATCGAATTCATGACGATTATCGATGAAATGTTATCTCTTTTTTTATAATTACTGTTTTTGTTTACGACTTTCTTGCTCCGCAATACGAAGTACTATACCATTAATCGACCAAACAATGTTACGTGTCATAAAACCAAATGAACAGAACATAAATGCAAAAAATCTTAAGAACTCAACTATCGCGCGTGGCTTTTGTTGTTATCTGGTATCGAAGTGTCGTCTGCTATGAAAGTATTCGCATACCCGGCGTGTCAACGAGTGAGAACTATTATCAACATCTTCTAAAAAACGGCAAAAAACGAACGACGACTCGTCTTTGCATAAGGTAATCGATACAACGTCAAAACATAAAGTAAAAAGCACAATCTTGAGACAACCCCCAACAGTTAGCGATACGATGGACGCGCTTGAGTGGATTCAATGAAAGCCACTCTGGTCACCAAGTCGAAAACCTGACCACGACAGCTATCTACTTAATGTTTGTATAACCAATGATCCGTGTAAATGGTCAGATAGCTTTCGATATTAAACCCCACGATAAAGTGCGGTATGATCGTTGATTAGTGCCGCATAACGAAGTATCACGTGGTCGTGTGTTGGCATCTACATTACAATAAGAGCCTGGTTTAAACTGGAGCGAATAATAGATTTTAAAGCGTAAGCCTATGATAAAGATGTGATAAAGCGAGTTCTTCAGCGTGGTGTTTACTTCGCATGGATCGCGCGCGTCATTATCAGGTAGATGCTGATGGGGTTTATTGTGGGAAAATCCATACTGGCTGCACGACAACAGTTCTACGGCTCCCTGTGTATTGATTAGTGAGATGCTGATGCCAGATAATGCCAGTGATGTTTGCTGACGGAACTGTTATTTATTAATTACGTAGGAATACCATGTGCAGAGGAGAACGGCGTAACCCCGACACTTATTTGCCGTAGTTTGGATGGATTTTTTACGTAAAGGTATTTTTTTTTTTGATAACGTTACTGTGAATTATTGTGTGATTAAGCCTTTGAGAGAATGAGAAAAATGGGAAACTTGTTAGGCAAGCTCGGGGCCTTTTTACAATCATATGGCTAAGATAGAAAGGCAATACTTATTATGAAAAAAACAAACTCAGTTATTGCTCACACAACAATTATAATTAATTTTATTGTCGCTGGTCGAATATTTGTCAACGTTAAGCTCGGCTTTTTGAAGAAATGTGAAAGCTATAGCACGTAAAATGAATGTACGTTACATAACTTCATGTATGCTGTACTCAAAAAGCTGTACTTAAATATTCTGTAAATAACATGCTTGCATGTATGTATGTTGTATTTTACGGAAAGAATAGTTTATGTACCCCTCTAATACATGTTCTTAAAATACTATGTATAATATATGCTTGTTTGCACGTGCTGTTCACGTCACACGAATCAGGTTGAGCAAATGTCAAAAATATGCGTCATTCTTGCCAATGTGTCAAGTTTAATCATGTATATGCCTAGCCACCAAGTTAAAGCCACGCACCTTGAAATGAAAAAAACATGTTAATCAATACATATAGGTGCAATTTGAAAGCGTGCACAATTGTCGTTAAATCTATAGCCTAGTTAGCGAGATTTTTTAAGATTTTAAAACCGGAAGTAGGATGTTTATATACGTATACGTCCATTTTGACAAACGCGATTACTTTTAAGTTTTAAAGCGAAAAAAAGACGGATTTCTACCTTGTAACCAGCAGATATATTCTAATTGGAATAGATAAAATTAAATCTATGCTGCCTAGTCAGGGCCGGATTAAGCACTAGGCTAACAAGGCTGCAGCCTTGGGCCCCCGATTTTTAAGGGGCCCCTAACGTAAGCCCAAATTCCTAATGTATACTCTTTCTTTATTTCGCCATTTAACGACTCTATGGGGATTGCAGTATAATTTTTATGTGTGATTTCAGCAGTTTCCAGATGTATATCCAAGTGTAACCGTTTAGTTCGCTTTGATTTACTATGCTATCAATTTTCTTTCTCTGTTGTATATCCATTCAGAACTATTAGTTTCTCTGTTTATTATACGACTTGCCCATATGGTCATGACCACATCTGGACCGTTTACTTCGCTTTGATTTACTATGCTATCTGGATGCACCAGTGGGGGCCTCGTAAAGGGGCCTTTTCACGTTTTGGTAAATTGACAAAACTAAAAAAACTGTTTCAGATTCGCAAAATTTCGTTGTAGTCATAATATTTGTGAGGAAACAGTAATACTAAACATTTACCATTCTCTAAAATATCCATTATATGCATCCTTTGACGATTCAAAAACCTTAACATTATAAAGCGTTGCAACGCGAAAGGATTGAATAATTTGGAGAGTTCTGTTGTTGTCGTTATATTTTGGTATACTACGAGGATTGCTTATATAGTATAACGCACAGGTGGTTAGCGTGTGGCTATGATATTGATTAGAAAAAACATCATTTTGAATGAAAAATAATCGAAATATAACGAAAAACCAACTTGTCTTTGAACAATATTTTTCTTTCAAAATGATGTTTTCACTAAATAATATAATAGCCAAACGCTAACCAGCTGTGGTATAAAATACACCAATCATTGTATGGGCACGGATGGCCGAGTGGTCTAAGCGATAGACTTTTACTTTAGGTGTCAGTGGTTCGAGCCCAGTTGAGGTTTTTTTTATTTATCTTTCTTTATTTATTATTTTTTTACTGGAGCTATTATCTGAGGAACACCATGAGTCAGGAAAGGTTGACAGCATTGGGGCTATTGAATGTCAAGTCCTCCGAGAACTAGACTTCACACAGCTAATCGTTGACTTTGGCCAGCTGAAGTGTCGTAGAAGGGACTCATAGGCTTGAATTTGTTACATGTAACATGCGTGTTAAGTTCAGTAAATAAATTAGTTATATATTGTTTTACTTGTTATGCTACATAATTTTATATAATATAACTATCAACTGTGTACAAATACAAGTTTTCTGATCTTTGTAGCTGTAGTATCAAGTATGATTTTCAATATACAGAAGGGGACCAGAGGGAATGGGGCCCCCGTAACATGTGCAGCCTTGGGCCCCAAAACAGCTTAATCCGGCCCTGTGCCTAGTTAGTTAGTAATTTTTTATTTTAAAAATTTTTAAAACCGAAAGTAGGATTTCTATACCTATACGTCCATTTTGATAAACGCGATTATTTGTAAGTTTTAAAGCGAAAAAAAGACGGATTTCTTCCTTGTAACCACCAGATATATTCTAATTGGCATAGATAAAATTAAATATATAGCATAGTTTGCAAGTTATTTATTATTTTTCAAACGCTTCCGCTTTTAAAACCAAAAGTAGGATTTCTAGAGGTATACGTCCATTTCGACAAACGCGATTATTTTTAGTTTTAAAGCGCAAAAAGACGGATAATCCGATATCTACCTTGTAACCACCAGATATATTCTAATTGGCATAGATACAATATGTTTCTAAATTATACTTATATTTACTATTCCAAATAAGTTGTGTGGCTTTAAAAGGTACGTGCCCACACAATAGCAAAATGACAATCTTGAAAAAGTAATATATACCGAGAGAGAGAATGCTTGTATAAAATTAGCATAACTAGTAGGGCTCTGGTCGACGATAGTTAGTCTCACTTCGCGCTAAGAGAATCATTTATTAGACTTGTATAAAGAGCATGGACTGTTTATATATATATAAACAATAGTGTTTGGTTTACTGGCTCATCATCAATCGAAATCGGTGAAATAGCTTTGGCTAGCGGTGTACGGAAGAAACCCCCTGAAAACTCGAAGGGGGTTTGTTCCGCCTATGCAAAACTAGCGAGGGGGTTTCTTCCGCGTATGCAAACTATGAAAGGGGGTTTCTTTCGCCCTACCGTTTTTAGCGAAGGGGGTTTCTTCCGAAGGGTGTTTATTCCGGTAATCTTGGCTAGCTTGTATAACGCTTTCCTTCGAGATTACGTGAAGGCAATAAAACGTTCTTTAAATGGTCATGGGTTCGAGTCCCGCTTAAGGCATTGCTTATTCCAATTTATCTATGTTATAATTCTTTTATATTATACAACATATTAAAGCTCTTTAGAAACCTATATTTGCCTTTTTGAAAATAAACGTCAAATCTGTGAACAAGTCCATTTAAGTCACATGTGTCATAGCTATGACACGTTATGCAACCTTAATCAAGAAGACGTGTACACCATCGACGATAACACACGTTTTTGTGTGCTCCTTATTTTAAAGTGTCATGATCTTGAGATAGATAAAGGGATATTCTCTTATTAGGGTCGCAAAACCCTATGCTGATGATTGCTTTCGACAGCGAGCAAATATGACTTCAACCTGAGATAGCGCTCAGTTTAGCCAACGGCTACAAGTTCGATCATGAGGATAAAATTAATTGCCATCTCTCGTTTCTCTTCATGAGAATAAAAAACACCATCGATAGCCCATACATCATTGTACCTTTGCTATCTAAATTGCTGTTTTTGGTATCTAAATTTGGTCAAAAGAAGGTTTCAGTCGGAGGGGTTATGGTGTTGCAAGGTAAAGTGAAACGGATACGTTGCAGCTACGGGAATTGATGAAAATTAAGGTAAACAGTGGTCTCTCTCTTCTTCTTCGGTGATTTCTGGTGATTTCGAAACCACAATCCCAAAGCAAACATTCAACAAACGGCATCCATTGTTAAACCTATGATATTGCATGCACAATCTCTTTACGCATGGCCAACGTTCTTATAATAGGATTTTTTAAACTGAAGTCCGTCTTAATAACTATTGTGTAGGTCTGTAAAATACGTTTTAACTATTACGTTGTTTTTTCTCTCGCTTGGTTGGGTTTAGGAAAACAACATTCTTGAACGCATACGCTCGTTTGACGTGATGTACGCTGAAACAGGCGCGACAATAGGATTTGTGGTTAAAAGGGCGTATAAAACTTACAGTATAAATGATTATGTATACCAAGTTCACGTAAAGATTGTGTTGTAAGAATTTTAACCTTTTTATTCAAAACTTTATATATGTGCGATACAATATTGTTCAACATACTATAATTTGACCTCTCTTTGCTTAAGGAAAATATGTAGCTAAGTACTTCCTGATTGATAAATAAAAAAAACTCGTAAGATAAAATTGTTAAGAGGGACATTTGCCGTACCATCTACAAATACTGTGCACCACCATTCCAAATATCATTATTTTAAAATTTTATACACTTAAAGGCAGGTTTACATTTAATTCATTACTTGTAATCGAGAGTCTACAATAAAGAAACTGCTCGTATGGAGATATGGCTATGACGCTTCCACCGCTACTAACGGGAAAACGAGGAAAATTGCAGCTGTTATTTCCAATTCGTCCCAACTTGCATGCGTCTAGTACGATAAATAGCTAGGAGTGCTCGGACATACATTACATCCTTTGCGTGCGGAAGGACATCATTAATCTTGAAATACACATTCAGACATGATATGTTCATTTGAATCACGCTGGCATGATGTTGAATAAGTTCATGATTTCATTCTTAGTAACTTACCACAATATATATGTCGCTAGAGTGTGGGTTCACACGAACTTATGAAACCGATAGGCGGAAGATTTTGATTACTAGTTTGTATATTTCACCGTCCGTGTCGCTAATTGTTCAACGTTATCTGTTGATATGACATCTGCTTATCTCTATGTTTTTGATACAGCTGCACGTAAGTTGGGCGTATTAAACGAAATCATGTTTGAGACGCGCTCTGGGAAAACGGGGCTTAACGCATGTGCTGAAAGTGTCGTCCCAGATTATCCTGTGCAGTCCGCCCAGACCAAGCAGTGTTGACACTTTCCGCCTTAAACTTGATTTTTGTTGAGAAGAGACGTGGAGCGTGGCTCATATATAATATAATTACATACAACACCCATCATGGTCTGCATTTACAAGCATCACCGTGATAATTGAAAAACTCCGGTAGTCGCGATTTAGCAGTCACATTTATTTAACAAAGGAGCATGTATGTGAATAATGCCCTCATGAAAAGCTATAACGATTGTCCTATTTGGACTGCCCCATTCGTAAACGATTTTCTGTGTACGTGTTTCGGCATTTACCATCTATTGCAAACATCGGAGATCGCTGTGCCTTTTTGCTTGACCTGTCGGAGGTTGTTAGTCCGAGACTGTCAAGTTGAATGATTGAAGTATGCGAATGTGGGCTATTGTTGACCACTGAACATAAACCCCAAATTGGCCATTGACTGACAGGTTGCAACTGGTCGTATGACATTGCGAAGAGTATTGATTGACTACTGTTCACTCATTATTATTTGTGGGGGACTAAGTTTTGTTGATTTTGTTGGTCGACCGATCCACGACTTTAGCACAAACACAACGGGAAATTTCCTCATTTTTTTTCCAAAATAAAAATTCCATGAGTCGGAAAAGTCGGCTTTTAAAAACCAAACAACGAAACAAACAATTCTGGCTGACGAATATAAATGAATGTGTGTTGAACTATCGGTTTCGACGTACACCGCATGTCTTAGCTGCGTTTCCGAATAAAGGAACTTTTTATGGTTACGTAACACTAGTATGAAATTAACCGCTAAGGGAAGTAATTGTTGTAATGATCTGATACAATCTCTATGCAGAGTTGACGTTCTTTGCTTTCACATGCAATCTCTGCAATCACAAGAAAAGCCTATCAATTTGGTAGGATTTTTTTTTGGTTTAAGTATTAGATAATGTAAAGTATTAACATTTTATTTCGCTAATTTTTTTATTTAATCTATATCCTTATGATTGTTTTTTTAAGACACGGCACAGGGCGGAATCGATAAAAGTATATCTTTTTGTATTTTGAAGGGAAATGGTACACATTTGCAAAAGATGAGAAACTTCCATCGGAAAACAACAAAAACTGTATGATCGGTACACATTTCTATAAAATATACAAACATGTAACTTAGAAATATAGAAATACATTGTTTGCCATGCCAGCATGTAGAGAATTACTGTGCTTCAAATACTGAAATTTTGATAGTACTACACGACATACAAACGAAGAGCATGTTTCAATAGGTTGTTTGCATGCTGTTGTAGACACTTCGATTCCCGATATAAAAGGACACGTCGGATAACGGAGACTCAACAAATTGGGCACTCTGATATGCGAGTTTTATCTCCTACTTAAAATGCAATTATTTATATATGATACTTCTCTTAGAAATGTGTTTGCTATTCCAGTATGTAGAAAAAGTACTGTGCTTTAAATACTGAAGTTTTGATAGTATTACATGAAATATGAACGAAGATATAGTAGAGTTTAATAGGTGGTATGCATGCTGTAGACATTTTGATTCTCGTAAACGGACACATCGGATAACGGAAACTCAACACATCTGGCACTCTGATGTGTAATAGACCGACGAGAGTACAGTGTAAGACTAAGGAAGCAGACATTGAGAGGAATGTATATGAGCTTCAACGGAACAATCGATATAAGGAAAAATAATTTAAACTTTATACTTAAATGGTCAGATTTTAAATCCCCAGGTGTGTCTTCATTGGAATTCAATGAAGAACGTACAACGAAATCATGCTCATTTTCCAAAGGGATTAGAAAAATGAAGCACATTTTCGGTGAATCGTTGAATTTACGTCAGTTCAGAAATTGTTAAGTATTTTCTGCTTAACTAGCAGTATTCAACGAAGAAATATGTAATTCTTGTGCACTATCAATTGTGTGTTATATCTGTTTAAAAGTGTCGGGTAATCGATAACAGATGTGCCATTCTGATAAAGAAGTGCCCATGCAAATGTGGCGTCGGACTCTAAACATTTGAATTTACTCAAAAACGAAAGGAAACTAAAAAAATCAAATGTTGTAACACTTATTGACTTATTGATCTTTTAATTCGAATAGTAAACACATTAATGAGTAATTTCTAAGCATTTTTTATTTTGTTGAAATCTGTACTGATCATTCTCTTCATGATGATTTTCAATGGAATTTTATTGTCTTTTTTTCATAAAATCAACTGTTTTCCCGCGATTTTCTTTTTTCTTAATACGACGTGGTTAACCATAAATCGACCAAAAAAGTTTTGTCTAAAAAACAGAAAATACATGCAAAAAAACGAAGAACTCGCATTTCGTACGTGGCGTTTTTTCTATGTTATCGAATTACATGAATACATGTTAGTAAATAAAACTCGGCAGAGTTACCAGTTAAGTTATAAATACGGCTTTCATGTGTTGTTTGTTAATATTGAAAAATATTAATTAAATATTAACGCTGTGAAAAGTGTATTCAATGACAAAAATATCGAATTTCTATTTATAACTTATATTTGAATTGTTTCATTTCTAGGCGCGTGCGTCCAATATAATTCCCGTATTTGGCAGTCAGAGTCTAATCAAACATTCTATACGATTGCATAGTCAACTCTTACGTATATGTATCCTTCTATAAAAATATATATAATCTTAATTGTGGTAAAACTTGGCCTATTTCAGATCTGCTGAAAAGCGCTAAAATATTGAGTGCTATATGCAAACATACTTAAAATAACGTTTATTCATACATGTATCTCTAGGAAAAATGTTGTTTACAACTAACACTTCACAAGGTAAATTAAGTGAGATGGGCGCTCACGCTCCTATTAGACGTTGTTGCGTATAATAAACATTCGTAATGTAAACAACGGCACGAGTTTAAAGGTTTATTGTAAGCATATTATTTCACAGCGTTGTTTATACTACTGTGATTATTTTTAGCGTTCCAAACAGCTCGTCCAATATGGAATGCCAGCTGTGTAAGCGTACACATATGAGCCGCGTTCTGAGAAAACTGGGCTTAATGCCTGTGCGTAAAGTGTCGTCCCAGATAATCCTGTGCAGTCCGCACAGGCTAATCTGGGACGACATGTTCCGTCTTAATTGGATTTTTGCTAAGAATAGACTTCATTTAAACGAAAAATGTCATAAAAGCGGAAAGTGTCGTCCCTGATTAGCCTGTGCGCGCTGCACAGGCTAATCTGGAACGACACTTTAAGCACATGCATTGAACCCAGTTTTCTCAGAACACGACACATATATCAACGCTTTTAAATAATGTAGTATTATTAAATACCGTTATCATGGCTATATCGCTGAAAGTAATAATGTCCATTTCGTTCATTTCAGGAGCACTGAGGGCGAAAGGACTATTTTAGCTTGCTGGCGACACATCTTGCTGAAAGGGACATCTCTTGCGGGGTGTTTCCATATACATGAAGCACACGGCCTATAGTAGTCTAAAGACTTAAGTAAATAGACCCACCAAGAAAACACGTTACTAAATGATTTGGTATGCATTTTGTATGGTAACATTTGGCTTATAGAAGTGGCTCATAATTAGTATGTCAACATTGAAAGCAAAGAATCCCACAAGACGCATATCAAAAGAAATACGTTGCATATGGATGATGATACTAAGATCAGTAGAATGATACCGATCGCCGTGTGAAGTCTCTTTTGTTTGACGAGTTTTCAGGAGACGAATTTCGAATGTCAGTCAACAATACTACATTCCGTTTCCTTGCAATACTGTCAGTATTGACGGTCCTCAATGTGACGTTCTTGGGCTTTAACCATACCCGGAAGGAAAACGTACCAACGTGTTCAGTCGATGACGTCCTCGGTGGCATCACAGATTACATACGGGGAACGGGAGCGCGTGACATTGAATCAGTTATGCCTGAGGTGTGCAAAGCTGTCATAAGAAAGACTGACGTTAAACAAAATCTTATCGCATCCGTAAATGGGTTGATTTCAGTTTGTCTCCAAAGAAATACGTCCAAGACTCTTCACAGAACTTTACCCAACCCGATTGTTACGTTGTTTACCACGTGGTCAGAAACTAACAGCACCGAAAAGAAGACGGTTCATAACTTAACAATGCGGAATTGGGCACAGTTCAAGCCGATGGTGGAAGTAGTTGTTTTTACAAATTCAACTGAAGATGCTAAGCTTGCGAAAGCTTATGGCGCGAGTGTGTTGCCCGTGTTACAACATCGTGGCGGTGGATCGCCTGTTTTGAAATGGATGTTTCAGGAAATAATGAAAGACCGTATAACTAGCACTCTTTTCGGATATGTGAATTCGGATATTCTTTTTACGGATAAGTTCGTGCAAACCTTACAGGCGATCATTCGCAACAAGAAATTAACACGTCCTTTTATGATTATCGGACGTAGAACTAACGTGCTAGATGTGACGTTGGAAGAAAGTGAGACGTTCTCAGATCTTGAAAAAATTGCCAAAACTAGAGGCGAACTTTTCGGCGCAAACGCGGAGGACTTTTTTATAACGAATTCCGCGTTTCCGTGGGCTAAAATCATCGATGTCGTCGTAGGAAGATTAGCGTTTGATAATTGGATAGTGGGCCATGCGATTTGTGAACTTAAAATAGACGTCGTTGACGTTAGCGACACCGTGTTGGCGGTACATCAGAGTACCAAAGCCGGTGGAAACTACGAGGGCTTTCAGAATAAGTACGCGCACTATAACGCCGCTCTGTTCAAAGCACTGGCTTTAAACCCCGTGTATGAGCGGGGTTTCACTATTTGTACACAGGAGAGAACGTTCGTAAGCTTTTGCGGAGAGATTATGGTCACGAAACGGCGAGACTTTTGGGGACCCTGTGACTGTCATATGATTGTAAAGCAATAAGGCCATGCAAAACGGATAGATCATCGTCTCGAAATTTAGGATATGCTTAAACGGGTTATTTTATTGTCATTTGATACTTACAGAAATTTTTTTTTGTTTAACTGACTTTAACATATAATTGTGAACATAACAAGGGTACTTTGTTACAAGTTCCAACTTGAATTTCGAAAATGTGTTGCTGTTGTTTGGTCATGGTTCTAACAATTTACCAAGGACGCTTTACATAGGATCAAAGTTTGTTGGCTAAGATTTGAATGTATTGTTCTATATGTTCCCCGTTTAGTAATCTAGTCATTTTTCACGTTTTCAAAGTATTTTGATGTTTTATATACCTCGTAATCGTTACTGCTGTTGATTTAACCCGTTTATCCAAAGATATGTTCCCATTCCGCCAACTCAGTATTGTATAGATATGTTAATTAAACAACGAGTCTTTTCTTTTTATATTGTTTAATATTATACAATTTTGCGTATTACATGCATGCTGTTCACAACGAATGTAACAATGTGTTTAATCGGATAAACACAGCTGCAGGCATTTATGAAAGGCTTAGTGTAAACCTGCTTTATTTGATCCTCCCAAAGCCGATATATAGTCCCCTTGTTTCTTGGCACCCCACTGTGGCCAAAGTTCTGCAAACATTAATACCGGTAGTAGTAATCAATACACATAAGCCGATGAGGTGCGGCCACTGTTAAGCCTGCTAAGAGATACGGTTATATATAGGCACATTGCTTTAACAAGGCGTGAAACGATGTGCGTAAGGACCTGGGGACTACCACAGGCTGTTCGCGAAGCGTAGTGGATGGAACACGCTTTCACACCTAGGCAACACGTGTTCGGTTCCCGCTCCCGCTGCACATACGCTTTGTTCGTGATTACCACAGTGGGGTTTCCTTTCCCCCTACTGAAAAAGATCTAACCCCAAATCAAATGTATTTTATTACAAAACTAAATAGTTGGAAATTTCAGTTTTAATTCCAAATTCATCCCAACTTTAGTGGTGTTAGTATGATAGACATTAATAGTTGCGCTTGTCCGTCCGTGCGCACTTCCCGAAGCTTGTGTTTGAAACTCGACTTAATAGTCTGTTTGGATCTTGCTGAAACTTTGAAAGATGAATGACCTTGATGAATTGATGATGAATATCTTTTGGCTAATACCATTCGAGGCAGAAGTTTTGTCCTTTGTCTGTTCCTTCAAGATAAAGCTTTTTCTTTCAAGCACGCTGATGACTGGGCGGATCTGACTGAATTTATCACATAATATGACCGGACTTTGATGATGATCGTAAATGGAAGTTATTCCAGCCTAAAATATATCAGCACTAAATTGTTGTATACTCGACTATTATTTTACTGTTTTCTAGATTTCACAGCTGTATTATAATTGTGTGTGATAGAACGCAGCTTTTGTGTGAACTATTATCATTTTTTTCTGTTTCCACCATAGTTACATCGACTCGTATTTATAAACTGCTTGTCAAATTTCGCCTCAACTTTTACAGCCGAAAAACAACAATTATTTTGAAGTTTGGCATTACCCTGTTTCCTTGATTGTTTTGTTGTTAACTAGAAAATATAGTGGATTTGTGCATGTCCAAACATGTATCATGAGGACATTGATCAGTGTTAAATGACGATCTCAGATAATGTTTGTAGTACACATGGGCCGTGTTCTGCGAAAAGGGGGTTAAATGAATGTGCGTAAAGTGTCGTGCCAAATAAGTCCGCAGAGGCTAATCAGGGGCAGAACTTTCCGATTTTAACTATTTTTCGTTTACAGAAAGTCTCTTCTTTGCAAAAATCCAGTTAAGGCGAAAAGTGTCGTCCTTGATTAGCCTGCGCGGACTACACAGGCTAATCTGGGACGACACTTAACGCAAATGAATTAAACCCCATTTTCACAGAGCGAGGCTCATATATAGTAAAACGTGACGCAGTATGTGGTCGAGTTATTCACACTTAAGATATTGATATATTGATGCTGTATTGAATTAACTTCAAGATAATTGACGATTCATTGCAAAAACGCTAAGTAAGGGCCCTGTGAAAAACTGACACGGTAACTGGTCGCGAAGAAGTGTTTACATATAATAATGTTGGCATATTCACACATCGTGTGGTCATGTTTACATATAATAAAACGTATTTGCTTAACTTAGCGAGTTCAAAGAAGGATATTCGTATCACGTTTACTTTATTTGCAAAGGAATATAATTTATGCTATCGTATTTTACTTTCAATGATTATAACTTGTATGTATTGCAATATTCAGTGTTTAGCTATTCTTACTGTATGTATTGCAATATTCAGTGTTTAGCTATTCTTACTGTATGTATTGAAATATTCAGTGTTTAGCTATTCTTACTGTATGTATTGAAATATTCAGTGTTTAGCTATTCTTACGTGGTCCGTATTACGTTATCATCCTTTCATCATGTGAATGTAACTGCAACCAATACTATACACATTTCGATCTACTACTTAAAATTGAAATGGGCTTTGCTATGTGAAACGGTGGTTTAATGTGTGAACGTAAAGTGTCGTCTCTGATGGGCCTATTCGCTCCGTACAGGCTAATAAGGGACGACACTTTCCGCTTTTATGGTATTTTACGTTTACACAAAGTCTCTTCTTAGCAAACATCAAGTTAAGGCGGAAGCTGTCGTTTCTAATCTGAGATGACACTTTACGCAGTTACATTAACCCTCTTTTCTACAACAAAAAACAAGAAGAAAAAAATAAAGAAAGAAAAACAACTAACCCTCAACTGGGCTCAAAGCACTGACACCTGGGGTAAACGTCTATCGCTTAGACCACTTGGCCATCCGTTCTCATACAATGAGTGATGTATTTTATACTTTATATAAGCAATCCTCGTAGCGACACAAAATATAACGAACACAACAGAACTCTCCAAATTATTCAATCGTTTCGCGTTGCAACGCGTTGCAACGCGTTGCAACGCTTTATAATTTTCAGGTTTTGAATTAGTCAAAAGATGCATAATGGATATTTTAGAGCATGGTAAATGACCAGTAATACTTTTTCCTTACAAATATCATAACTACAACGAACATTTGCGAATATGAAACCTTTTTTTTTTATTTTGTCAACTTATGAAAACTTGAAAAGGCCCCTTTAACCCATTTATGCCTAGCGTCCTGAAAAAAGGACATTGCAAACAGCGTAGACCCAGATGAGACGCCGCATAATGCGGCGTCTCATCTGGGTCTGCGCTGTTTGCTTAAAGGAATTTCTATATGAAATATTCTAAATATAGAAATAAATATGGTAGACATCCCTAATTTTGGAAATAAATTGATCCAATTTAGAAGGATGGGGGAGTTTACTAGGCATGAATGGGTTAACATTCAGGACCAACATTCAATTCCGACGAAGATCAGTAACAGCACTTGATCAATAGTTATGAGCAGAGGCAAGAAATATTGAATTAAAAAAGATATATGCAGGGGCGTCGGAAGCAAATTGACATTGGGGCAGCGGAGGGGGTGGGTATGTTTAGTTTAATCCTATTTATTTTAACTCGATTGCATCGAAAGCTTCAGGCTTATTGAAACGCTCTCGAGTCCGTTTCCTGGGCCTAGAATCAGTACTTGGTGTCTTTGGGGGAGATCTAAAGAACGCTCCCACAGTGGGGATCGAACCCATGACCTCCCGGTCGCTAGGCGGACACCATATCCATTACACCACGGCGACCGAGTGGGTATGGCAGGGTTATCCCCCTCCCGTTGGTGGGGTCCGCGAATTTTTTCAAATTTTAGCATCAAATGGCGAAATCTGGTGCGTTTTTATGCCTGATACACGACTATTGCAGGCATATTCTGAATGACAAAAGTTTTGACAGACCGACAAACGATGGAGAAGTGATCTCTATAAGTCGCAGTTTGTACTATGTAGCAGGCGACACAACAATAGGGATCCTGTGGGTTGAAAGAACGTTCTTCGGGATTTTTTGACCGAAATTTTGTTTTGAAAATTTGAAATTAGTTGGTTGGTTTGGGGTAGACATATTGAAATGACACAAAAAGTGGTAAAAAAACATTTTTTGTTTTATAAAATTATCGATTTACTTTGAGTTATTACAATTAATTCAGGTATCTTGAGGCATCTTTAATTTTGTGTTAATTAAGGACTATTGGATATCGGCAGATTTGTTTCATGTCATACTTTCCTTTGTATTAATAAAAAGAAGTAAAGACTTAGATCATACCGACAATTAAAGATTCCCAGGTTTAATTACTCAAGAATAAAGGGATAATCGTTATAAAAGAGACCGATCAATTAACAACATTATTGACACGTTCATTACCGCGGGCGGGTGATGACAATCTACAATACACGTGTCATAACCGCGAAAGCGTTATTACCTTGCTTCGTGGTAAAGATATTTTCAAATAAACGGGGATTGAAATGAAACAAAAAATGAAAAAAGTATTTGCCGAAATTTCATTTTTGCCGAAAATATTGGGGCGGCCGCCGCCCCAGCTCCGACGCCTCTGTTATGTCGTTTTGAAAATGTCGCCATATTGCTACACTCGATATCTTCAAGCTGTCGAAATACCTACAGGATGTTACTCCAACTTATAAACGAATTAACAAATAGTGTGCAACAGATATGAGAACAATATCCAGTGATCTCTATTCTTTACAGTCATCACTCGTGTGTTCACCTTATGTATGGAAAGCGCGTTCAAATCTTTCTACTACTTTGTACTACAATATGTTCTAAAATCCTGTAAACAATTCAAGTCATCAGAAAATTTGACGCATAAATTTGAACCAAGCAACATAAATTCATATTAATATATAGCAATACAAAATCGGTGTTTCCAAGAGACTGACGTATTTTATACTTTATATAAGCTATCCACGTATTGTCACAAAATGTAACGACAACGATAGAACTCTCCAAATTATTCAACCGTTTCGCGTTGCGACGCTTTATAATGTTCATGTTTTTAAACCACCAAATTAAACCGTCATATTATGGCTTTTTTAGAGCACAGTAAATGTTCCGTATTACTGTTTGCTCAGAAATATTTAACTACAACGAACATTTGCGAATCTGATTTTTTTTAATTTTTAAATTTAACAAAACGTGAAAAGATCCTTTAAATAAGCAATGTCACTGTATGTTAATACAGAAAAAATAATTTCTGCGCAAAATCAAGTTTTACTGTTATTGAATGATATTTTTTCAAATTAGAATAACACTTAATTGCTTGATAGCTAATACTAAATAAGTTGATAGCTAAATCAGGATTAAAGTGATATTATGAGCATCTTACAGTTTATAGGTGTCTATCGCATGCGTTGTTTATTTTTAGTGTTTTCACTTCATATACACTTATATTTGTTAATGCAGCATCAACATACTAAACAATATCCAGGAAAGAGAAAAATAATGCATTTGAATATCAACCGTACTTTCGTTTGACAACTGATCATGCATGTACGATGTGATACTAAATTTAGTTTTAGTGCAGATTATTTCATACGACACAAAGACACAATTTTGTTTTACGGATCATTTCGTCTTACAGGACTCACCAGTCACGTAAAATATCGAATATAAAATATATTTTTATAAACAACTAGTAGCAAGATGAGTTGCAGATAATTGGTCAGTAACCACATTTTAACTAACTCTTTTGACTTGTTAATTCTTTTCAGCTCAATTCAACAGTGAAAAATGCCCATAATATCACTTTAAAATATTAGATAATAATATGTTGCATTTCAATTATATTTCAATTTAAAGCAATGTTGTATTACTATTTAACACGAAATGCCCTTTAAAAGGATCATTGGCTCTGAAATTTTAGTTAATTTTAATTGTGTGTTAATCAAACAACAGCAGGACAGAGATGATTTGCCTTCTCTCATTCCTGAGTTTTGCTCCATATTATCAAGACGTCTTGAAAACTATTATTTTCGCACACAATATAGGGATATTACACATTTTCGAGCACAGGTGGTTAGCGTGTGGCTATGATATTAATTAGTGAAAACATCATTTTGAATGATAAATAATCATATTATAACGAAAAATTAACTTTTCTGAAAAAAAATATTTCACTATCAAATATATATATAACAAGGTATGCAACTCAAAATCACCCCATAACGGGGTGCATCGCTTTGAACAGCCATATCTTCATCAATTGTGCAGCGATTTTCACGATCTCGGTCTTATTCAACGCAGAAATGAATTTCCTTTCTGGAAATGTATATGTCTTGCAATATTTTTACAAATGCTGGGTCAACTTTTAAGAAATAACACGATACACAACACGCATGACCCAGTTGACAGTGATCATGTATTCTTTATGAATGAAATCTACAGTTGTAAAGACACACCTCCGCATTGGACCAATGAAATCACTCGTATGTTTAAAATGTCAGTTAGTTGAAATGTATGTAAACAAAGGTTTCAAACGGCGCTGGACAGTTAGTCTTGATGCAGAATGTAACGACAAGAACGGTAATAATGTTTTTTCATACGTTTTATTGAATTATGGTATCGAACTACATGAACTTTGTAGGGAAGTTGCCCTTTACTCCGTGAAGATTTCAGTCTTAAAGACAGCATGATCACTGTCAACTGGGTCATGCGTGTTGTGTATCGTGTTATTTCTTAAAAGTTGACCCAGCATTTGTAAAAATATTGCAAGACATATACATTTCCAGAAAGGAAATTCATTTCTGCGTTGAATAAGACCGAGATCGTGAAAATCGCTGCACAATTGATGAAGATATGGCTGTTCAAAGCGATGCACCCCGTTATGGGGTGATTTTGAGTTGCATACCTTGTTATATATATATTTGATAGTGAAATATTTTTTTTCAGAAAAGTTAATTTTTCGTTATAATATGATTATTTATCATTCAAAATGATGTTTTCACTAATTAATATCATAGCCACACGCTAACCACCTGTGTTTTCGAGGGCATGATCATCTGCGGGCGCTCGAAAAATCCGTTCCTGTCCGAGTCATTTTGTAGCATCGGGCGGCGTCCGGATTAATTTTTTTATATCACAGTTTGTTTTACCCGACATCGGGCCCGGGAAGGAATCGAGTTGAGATCGAAAAAAGATCGGACGATCAACGGATGCGCCCGACATCGGAATCATTGTACGTGTATCATAACGAGCATCGTCCGGCGTCCGTCGGGCATCGTGCAGAGGCCCTCCGGCAATCAGACGGTCGCCGGCCGATGTATATGCCTCTGGGAAATACCTTTACTTTTGCCGATACACGTTCAATGAATCCGATGTCCGGCGATCGGCGGGCGATACCCGTGCGTTGATCGTCTGATCTTGTTTCGACCTCAACTCGATTCCATCCCGGGCCCGACGTCTGGTAAAGTTTTAATTTAGACTTTAAATTAATCCGGACGCCGCCCGATACTACAAAATAACCCGGTGTCCGTGCGATCATCGGCCTGGCGCCAAACCGTTGAGCGTCGTCCGCAGATCGGACGGTGTGATCGGTATCTATTTGTTCATGAGTTTATTTTAGGTAAATTCTCGACATTGAAAGGGGCCTTTCACGTTTTGGTAAATTGACAAAATTAAAAAAAGTTGTTTCAGATTCGCAAATTTTCGTTTAAGTTATGATATTTGTGAGGAAACAATAATACTGAATATTTACCATACTCTAAAATATCCATTATATTCATCTTTTGACGATTTGAAAACCTGAAAATTATAAAGCGTTCAACGCGAAACGATTGAATAATTTGGAAAGTTTGTTGTTGTCGTTATATTTTGTGAAACTACCGGAATTGCGGTCAGTGGTTCGAGTTCAGTGTTTTTTCTTTTTATTAATAGTATTCTTGTGTTTTTTTTTACTGTAGATTTTTAGGTCCAATATTTCAATCTATCAATATAAAGAGGATATTTGTTGGATTCGGTGGATTATCGATTTTAATTCACGAGTGATCATAGAAAATAATATTTTCACGAGTGGCGCAGCCACGAGTGAAAAATTTATTTTCTATGATCACGAGTGAATCAAAATCGATATTCCGCCAAATCCAACAAATTTTCTTTTTATTTTATGCTTTTTTCGCAATTTATATACATTGTTTAATAGTTTAACTTAAGAATTTCGCTGGGATAATGACGTCATTTCGTCCAAAAAATGACGTCATTTCACAGTAAACAATGAAAATTATCGATAATTTTCACTGATAATTTTCACTGTTTGAAACAGTGAAATTATCAGTTTTAATTCTCTGATATTTCTCTATAAACCACCGGAAAGCTTAAAATAAAAAGCATTTAATGAGAAACTTCAATACATGCCGAAATTTGTGAAAAGGCCTCTTTAACATGTAGTTTACGGGTAAATTGCTCAAAACAATGAACAATGATGTCTTGAGACAGGAGTTAAAAGCAATAATAGTTGGCATAAATGGAAACTATGAATTTTCTCTTGAAAATATTCCTAGCTTTGGAAGAACGGGGCTTAATGCATGTGTGTAAAGTGTCATCACAAATTAGCCTGTGTGGTCCAATTTCCGCTGTTTTGGCATTTGTGTTTGTAAAGAAGTCTCTCCAGTTTAGTAGAACATAGCAAGAACCCCTGGCGCTACCATGGTGTCATATGGCATAGAACCCCTGGAGCTACCCTTGTCACATATGGCAAAGAACCCCTGGAGCTACCCTTGTCACATATGGCATAAAACCCATTGAGCTACCCTGGTGTCATATGGCATAGAACCCCTGGAGCTACCCTTGTCACATCTGGCATAGAACCCCTGGATTTACCCTGGTGTCATATGGCATAGAACCCCTGGAGCTACCCTGGTGTCATATGGCATAGAACCCATGGAGCTACCCTGGTCACATATGGCATAGAACCCCTGGAGCTACCCTGGTCACATATGGCATTGAACCCCTGGAGCTACCCTTGTCACATATGGCATAGAACCCCTTGCGATACCCTGGTGTCATAATATGGCATAGAACCGGTGGAGCTACCCTGGTCACATATGGCATAGAACCCCTGGCGCTACCCTGGTCACATATGGCATAGAACCCCTGGAGTTACCCTGGTCACATATGTCATAGAACCCCTGGAGCTACCCTGGTGTCATATGGCATAGAACCCGTGGGGCTACCCTGGTCACATATGGCATAGAACCCCTGGAGCTACCCTGGTCACATATGGCATAGAACACCTGGAGCTACCCTGGGCACATATGGCATTGAACCCCTGGAGCTACCCTGGTTACATATGGCATAGAACCCCTGGAGCTACCCTGGTCACATAGCGCATAGAACCCCTGGAGCTACCCTGGTTAAATATGGCATAGGACCCCTGGAGCTACCCTGGTCACACATGGCATAGAACCCCTGGAGCTACCCTGGTTACATATGGCATAGGACCCCTGGAGCTACCCTGGTCACATATGGCATAGAAACCCTGGAAAGTGTCGAACTTGACTTGCCAGTCCGGACTGCATAAGCTAGTTCCGGACGACGCTAAATGCATATGCATAACGCCATGGGCGGCTCAGATGTATTCAGGTCGTGCCTTGATCTATTTTGTAGGATACGCATACTTGCTTAAGTGTCTACGGGCTTTTCTCCGATAACAATTATTTCCTGTAACGTCTTAGAGACATTTAGGAGGATGTTAATACCCAAATCTATATTTAATGATTTGTAGTGTACTAGTCTGTAAAAAGAGGCATTTGTTGTTGTTTTCCAAACATAAACACGAAATATTATGAAAATATCAATTTAAGTCTACGATAAGAATCCACAATGAACGCAAGCAGTGAAATGAGAGATTGGCAGGTAATTGATCACAATGAAAGGCCTAAAGTCGCTCACCTGAAATACAAAGGTACTGACCTTTTCCGTACAGCCAAATATATCAGTAGAACAAATGTTCTGACCAAGTTTCATGAAGACCGGACAATACATATGACATCTACAGTGTTAGCAAGGCAAATGTACACGATGCACGACGGGCGACAGACAACAGACAAAAGGTGATCACAAAAGTTCACCCAAAATTATGAAAATCTGTGCCTTAACCTTTTTAAAACGTGGATGGGGATGACATTTTGATTAAAAAATCGTGGCTTAACAACCTTTTTCATATATTATGCAATCATTCCAATATTTCTCTTCCTGATATATTAGATAACTTTTTTGAAAGTTTTGTGTTTTAAACAAATTCAAGCTAGAAGTATTAATTTCTTGTATAATAAAAAGAAAATAACGGAAACAATGGATTGCATGAAGAAAGGGTAGATCATAATTCAGACGTACACCTTTTGATAGGGGAGTTTATATGACTTTGAAAAAATATTATACTCATAAAGATTGTCACAATGTTTGAAGAGGATATAATTAAAACTTATTAAGTAAACAAAATCAAGATATTATAAGAAGATGTGTACTCAGCAAGTGTCATTTAGATTGTGACATGTGACAAACAATATTCACAATGTTTCATTATAGACATACAAATAAAACTGCCACCCTCTGAGAGCATTGTTTTTAAACACACAGGAACTATTTTCAGACTCATCTTGCAGTACAAAAATCAATAAATTCCTTTTAAAACACAAATCTTTGTTATTCACACAAACAATCGACCTCATCTCCTGGACAAATTTCAAGAAAATCGGACAATGAATGTGGTCTCTAGAGTGTTAACAACGTTTTAATATAGGCAAATGTAGCCACATAAGGTAAAATGCACCGCCTTCCGGCGGACATGTTTTTTAACCAACCGGAACCATTTTCAAACTCATCCATTATATCAATGGGGCTAAACTTTTGATCATGCTTCATGATGATTGGAAAATAAATTGGGCCTCTAGAGTGTTAACAAGATTGTACTATAGCCATATATAGAAAAATGCCCGGCCCCCTGGCGGCCATGTATTTAAACCAACCGAAACCATTTCCAATTGGTACAAGATATAGTTGGGACAAATCATTTGACCAAGTTTCAGGAAGATCGGAAAATAAATGTGACCTCTAGAGTGTTAACAAGGTTTTACTATAGCCATATAAGGAAAAATGCCCCTTTCCCTGGCGGCTATATTTTTCAACCAACCGGAACCAATTTGTAACTCGCCCAAAATAAAATTGGGACAAATCTGACGAAATGTCGGACAATTAATGTGGCCTCAAGAGTGTTAGCAAGGCAAACGTTAACGCCGCACAACGCAAGACGCGAGAAGGGCGAAGGACAAAACATTGTGCTCAGGTGAGCTAATAAGTCAATACACGCAATTGTTCAAATGTGCCTTTTATTTTCCTGTACGTCTAACAAAGCATTTTAGTGAGATAAATTTACCATGAATAACAATGCGATACTCAAATATGCAAAAAGCACAAAGAATAACATCATTCAAACAAGGTTTTTGACTGGCATGTTTATGTAGAATTCAAACAATCCCACGGACGCATATCATGTAAACTCCACTGTTAAAGGGACTTGTTCACATAATATCGAATTTTATTTTTTCAGATAACAAGTTAAACAAGAGGACCTGAAAGGCACATAGTCGCTCACCTGTGATACAAAAAACTGACATGTTCTGTGCAACGAAAGATATCATTTAAACAAATGTTCTGACCAACTTTCATGAAGAGTGAACTATAAATGTATTTTGTTAGAGTCCTTGCAAGGTTTTTACTATAGCCATATAAGGATAAATTATCCGCCCCATGGAGGCAATTTTTTCAACAGACTGGAACTATTTTCAAACTCGTCCAAGATATCCTTAAAACACATTTTCTGACAGAGTTTTGTAAAGATTGGACCACAAATGTGACTTTTAAAGTGTTAACAAGTTTTTACTATAGCAATTTAGGAGCAATGATCCGCCCCTGGCGGCCATGTTTTATTACCAAACCGAACTGTTTTCGAAATTTTCGGACTCATCGATGATATCATTTCAAAAAATATTTTGTTCAAATTTAATGGCGATTGGACAAATGCATTTGACCTCTAGAGTGTTAACAAGGTTTTACTATAGCCATATATAGCCATCTAAGGAAAAATGCCCCGCCCCTTGGTGGCCACGTTTTTCAACCAACCTGAACAATTTTCGACCTCATATAAGATATTCTTGTGTAACACTTCTTACCATGTTTTATGAAGATCGGACAATAAATGTGGTCTCTAGAGGGTTGATAAGGTTTAACTATAACCATATATAGCCATATAAGGAAAAATTCTCCGCCCCGTGGCGGCCATGTTTTTCAACCAACCAGGACCATTTTCAAATTCGTCCAAGATATCATTGGTAACAATTTTCTGACCAAGATTTATGATGATCGGACATTAAATGTGGCCCCTTGAGTGTTACCAAGGTTTAACTACAGGCATATATAGCTATATAAGAAAAAATGCCCCGCCCCCTTGCGGCCATGTTTTTCGAACTCGTCCAAGATATCATGGGGACAATCTTCTGACCACGTTTCATGAAGATCAGAAAATTAATGTGGCCTTTAGAATGTTTACAAGGCAAATGTTGACGCCGCACGACGCACACCGAACGACGGACAAAAGTCGATCACAAATGCTCATCATGTGCTCAGGTGAGCAAACAAAATAAATAAAAGTGAATATAAAGGATATAAAGGATATAACACTTCCTACAAAGAGACTGTGATACGTGCAAAATATAATATTGTTAATTAGAGATCATCTTATAAACTAGGGGCATTTAAGCGTTGTTATACTGACAACACAATCGGTCGATTCCATGATAAACGTCTACAGTCAGATATATATTAATATTTAAAAGTCACAGAGGTACAGGTGTGACACATTTGCCCGAAAATTCGACCCAAGATTTCACCAGCTTTTTTTTCCATTTTTGTTATATTCGTTTTTCGTCTTATAACTGAAACAGTTTGTGCTTACAACGGTCAAACAAACTCACTATCTGTCAAGCAAAGACAACAAATGACTAGCTGAATAGGTTAAGAAGTCCTTCACATATGTCCGAATTACAATATATAAAGCATATTTAACCTCATAATATTAAACAGTAACTAGTAAACAACAACACACGTGTAAGAAGTATCAGCGACACGTATTTCATGAGTAATTGATAATTACATTTATGCATATTATTATCATAATACATAAGAACAGTAAGTAAGTAAGTATTTCTCACAAATGCTCAGCTTACGCAGGCCCATACCCAGGGGGTGGGCCCAGGGGCCCGGGCCCTCCCAGCTGGCTGTTGAGTTATGTTTTTTTTTTTAAATAATGGGCCTACTGCAAATTGTTCTCTCCTGAAACACAGTACACTTTCACTCAATACAAAAGAGCAGACGTGTTTTCTTGTCCCTGTTAAACAAAAGGATAAGCGCTAATTTACTCGCCGGTGGAGATAAGCCCTTAGGCAATGTTTTCTTATCTCCTGGTACCCACATCCCCGATCAGTCAATTACCCCTTGGGATCTTAAATGCTTGATTAAACAGGTCTTTTGATTGACCAAGGAAAGAGCAGCAGCGAATTGAAACAACTGACACAGGAGTTCGTAGGTCTGGACATTGCTGACGTTAATAATTTGTGAAAAACAAATAATGTTGGAAGCAATAAGGCGGTGATGTTGATAATCGTCTTTGTCCAAGGCCCATAACTTCTCAAAAATAAATGAACCGGAACGAAACTGACACTTCATCTGTAAGTCATGTAGCTAGACTCACACACCAAATATTGGGTCAACATCTTAAAGCTATTTGAAATAAAAGCCGGAAAATGAAATGCCGGAAGGATGGACAGACGGACTGACGGACGGTCCGACTGCTATATGCCATCCTACCGGGAGCATAAACATCAGCTCTACATTTGAAAGAGTTGCGTAAAAAACCTCCTGAAAACGGTTGTTATAGTTCGATTGGTCATTGTCGGCTCGGGTACTATTAAATGTACTACAAAACTCTGACTCTAGGATAGGCGCCCCCCCCCCTCCCCCCACCGGCGAGGTGCCACCTCAAAGATTTTTTCACTGGGCGGATATATGACTCTCAATGTTTTTTATTTGGCGGAGAACATCCCTCCTGCTAAAAATTAGGGGGCGAAGTAATGTCCTCTTATCAGAATTGATGACCCGGATAAGTGCCCCCTAAATTTTGTCTTCCCCTTAAAGTACACCCTGAGCAGATTGATCCTGCAGGATTTGTCTATTCAGGTGGTGCCTTATAAACGAGGAAAATTGTGTGTGTGTGTGTGTTGTTGTTTTCCCTACGAGTATTCGTATACTAAATCACAGTGTGTGCAAGTGTGTGTGTGTGTGTGGAGTTGTATATCCGACCATTCGTTAATATCCTTTTAAGTTTATTCTAACTGATCCATCGAGAAACTTGACCGAACGTACAAGTCATGCAGAAACTGCGTAATTGTTTGGTTCAGATGGACGCCCTGCAGTAATGCTATTATTATAATAGCTTAAGCGTTTATTCCATTTTGAAATGCTGTTGTAAAACTAAGACAGATTTTAACAAACCCTTTGGATAAATACAAGTTAAACCCAATCACAATTGATTTTGTTAACAATTAATCCACCGATACTTTAATACCTAGGTCAAACCTAGGTCAAACAAAATACATTTCATAAGATCGGACCACTCTATTGAAGTCATACCATTAATACCAGTGTTATGACAACTCAACTATGTTAAATAATAGGATAAATAATTTTATTATGAGAACGGCAAAATGTGAAGAGATTTCTCGCCGTATTGAAAAAGTTTTGATTGAGAATCTAAACATTTGCCGTCTGCGGCGTCTATTAAAAAAAGTTTGTAATCGGTATGGTCATGATTTTAATTAAATGAAACTAATTGAACATTGGCATTCAACATGTGAAAATGCTCATTCAGTCCCGGTAAACTATTACTATCAATTCCTAACATTGAGCTCAACTGAAAATGCATATATTTGATGCTTTTCTGCTACAACAACGCGCGGAAACAACGTGAACATGTGCAATGTCAAGTAATCATGTCATGCCCATACTTTATTATTTGTTTTTTTTGCACAAAAATGGAATCTACAGTTCGCGAACGGTAACTTACTAATGACTCATATGTCACTTGTTATGTGATTAACCAATAAAGGTTTGTTTCTCAGAGCGCGATTCACATATTACTTCATCCCTCATCTGAAGCAAAATACAAAATAACGTAAGTAAAATACATAGATTAAGTATGATGAAAATAAGGTGATGACAGAAGTTAACAAAGAATATAATGATTAGTAGCATACTTCAATTGATAATGACATTGCTCATTCATCAAATATTGCGATAAGGATAGAAGTAAACGCATGAAGTATCCATTTAACATTGATATTTATTACAATCCATCAAATCCTACGATAGAAATTATTGTACATAAATACATTTATTTGTTTCTAATTTATTTCGTTTACAATTTGGATTGTTCATTCGTTCGTCCGTCGACTCGACTAGGACCACTCAAGTCATCTTTGGGTCTGGGACTGGCTTTGTCTGTGTGTGCGCAAATGGCTGCTGAGGCCGATCCTGGCACGGAATATTCTTGTACAAAAAGGAGGAGTGGGACGTCTCCAGTTGGGCTTGCAACACGGGCCTTTCGGGCTTGCCTCTTCTCTGCCGCAGTTGTTCTGTTCGCCTCATACGTCTTGGCGCCATTGCACATGGAAGAGCACCAGGTGGTGCGATAAATTGCGAATTGTTCTTACGGTAAGTGTCTGGGTTGATTGCAAACTGGAACAGACGAAAGTCCCAATGGGGGCATTTAAATTATTGTGAGGGGGCAGATATCCGCCTACTAAATTCTGACATGGGGCACTTATCCGCCCCTCCAGATTTGCTTGGAGGGCACCTCTCTGCCCCCTTAAAATTAGGGGGCACCTGTCCGGGGAGCACCTCTCCGGATACCAAACATCTGCTCAATATCTGAAAGCGTTGCTTAAAAAACCTCCGGAAAACGGTTATTATAGAGAAAATTCCAAACAAATGTCGGAGTTGTAGACGATTGTGATGGTTAATCTGTGTTGATGAAGGTGAAAGTGAAAATGTGTAGTAGATGATAAACATTTTATTACGAATTTTATGAAGTTTATTATGAAACTTTAGAGGAAATTTGAATTCAAAGAGAAAATAATATTATGGTTATATGTCAGTCATACGTTATTATACATTTCTTAATAAAGTTGTTTGATTTTTAAAGTTTGCTTTCCTTCTTCATCAACATCACACATTTCTGAAATACAAAGCTTTAAACATCGGTGTGAATTTCACACCAATCTGTAAAGCTTTAGACTTCAGAAAGATGATGATTTACATGTTATATTCCATAAATATATATCACGAAATAAGTTTTTTAAAGCATAAAAATTCACCTTAAAAAGTGCCAAATTAAGAAAAACTTGAAATTCGGAAGGGGAGGCCCCTCCCGCACCCTCCCCGCTTGGGCCCCCCAGTTAAAATATCCTGCATACGGCCCTGTGTACTTATGCATTAATACGCCACATCCACATTTACATGATTAAGTGGCAGCTTGGAATTGTATCACAAACAATAAATTATAGGCTGGACGCATAAACAACATTGTACAACACTAAGTATGATAACGCCGTAGTGGTCTATGAAAGCGATGACTCAAATAGCCCAGTAACGAATAAGCATGATGGTCATGATGGCCCTAAAGCGTTATGAGTTAAAGAGGAACTACAACTGTGGGCGATTTTTTTTTCACGTGACCATGGCCCGCATTCACCAACCCATTCTTAGACTTAAGAATATACATGAAGAATGATATAGACAGAGGTGCCAAGTTTGACTCAAAATGCAAGCAATTTGATAAGGTGACCTTTAATCCTATAGGACCCAGCATTTGGCTTTGATATTGTTAGTAATCATCCTGACCATTTTTTTATGATTAATAACGGTGAATTCTTGAATGCGAATGATATTTTTTTATAATTTCAACCGCTACCTAGATTTTTAATGCATTCGACTCAAATTCACACTTTGTCTAGATATTGTCCATATAAACATTTCTACCAAATGTGACAAAACTCTTTCCTATACAGTGACATTCTAAATATTGACACGGTACGACCCACATCGCACGACATACACAACGAGACGCATGACAAAGACTAATAAAATGGGTCGTGTTCGGAAAAAACTGGGCATAATGCATGTGCGTAAAGTGTCGTCCCAGATTAGCCTGTGCATTTTTAGTTTCAAGGCAGTCCCTCCTTACCGAAAATTAAGTTTAGACGGAAAGTGTCGTCCCTGATTAGCCTGTGCGTGCTGCACATGCTAATCTGGGACGACACTTTACGCACATGCATTATTCCCAGTTTTCTCAGAACAAGGCTCCAATAGATCACATGGTGGTGAGCAAACAACAACAGGTCATGCGGGCGGTATCAATCAGAATTCTGCATTTTCTGAAAAGGGAAATGGTTGTTATATGAAGACCGAATGGATTGAATGTCTTATTCAAAATTTTCGTAATTTATTATAAGCGACACTATTTAATGTATATGCGATGTAAATAATTGAAAGAAATGACATGGCTGAATGTGTTCAACGAGTTTCAAAAGATAGCGCTAAGTTAATGTTAACACTGTATTATATTACCCATTATACTTGTGTGAATGTATTACATTCATATCATACTCTTACAATCAATAAGTGGACTATTTATCTGTGCTAATCTTTACTTTGTTCGTAATATATAAGCCTCTCATAGGTGAATATTTCCGAATGTGAACTTTTATTTACACAAATAAATCCCTTAAATTTGCTATATATAGTGCATTTGAAATGCCAAAACGTGACTCGAGTTAGAGCCCAGGCTTTACCAGTCCAACAGGTCCACGAATACCAAGAGGGGTTTATTTATCGTTGAACTGTGGATATTTGGTAGTGAATATAATTAATCAAGGAAACTAGACACGACCTGAATTTACTTAAATACTGTTTATTATTATAATACATTCAGTGCATATATTCACGTACATTAAACGCAGTATGTTATTTCGCCAAAAACAACAATATTAGTTTTATATTACACATAAATTGTTGTGTTTTAACAACATGATATTTTGTTATTTAACAATATTTGTTTATTTTTTTTGATGCAGTATATTGTTATCGTACCAATTATAAAGAATATTTGCATATTTTTGTCACCAACTTGGAACTTTCAATGTGCATGATGCTACGCTTATGTACACAATTTAATAAACCTGAATTAAACATAAATGCGATAAATCTGAGAGACTGTTATCCTACATAGTAAACTAATTCAAAGTATTCAGTCCAGTACAACCCCTCTTAAGCAGCCAGTCAAGGGAAACGGCCAAATTGGCTGCTTAAGCGGGGTGGCCTCTTAAGAGGGGGTTGGGTCATAGGGAGTCTGGAGTTGATGAGTGCATGGCCAACTGTTCAATTTTTGTATAAACAAAATGGTAAATATGTGTACATATGTGTATTTCCGAAATAACACTTTGGTGATTGTCTGAAATCAACAAATTAAAATAATATTTGAATAAATGCTGGAGATTTTTTTTTAAATACGATGATTCCTGTTTACATCAGCGCCACAAATATCACATCAGGGAAGTTGTTTCTGTTATTTAACTTTATCTAAATTAAGTAAGACTACCTTCACCTCATTAGATATTCAACAACATATCACGATGGGAACAGAAATATTATCACATAATTTATCTGTATGCTTCGTACACAAGTTCTAACAGTGTTAAATCAGGAATCGGTTAGAAAGTGTTCTATAAATTAAAATTTGTAAAAGAATTCTTTTATCAAGCCAGTTCAATTGTTAAAGTTACTAAGTATGTAAGGTTAACCTTGAGTGAAATCTTTTTTTTTTTTTTTTTTTTTTTTTTTTTTTTTTTTTTCTTTAATAAGAAAACTTTATTTACCTCGTCAATAGGTATGTGTAGGTCGAGGCCATCCTACTCCATACCTTACAAAAATTATGTGTTAGTAGCAATTAAATACAGCCTGTGTTAGAAACAACTAAATGATTTGCACGTTTATAAACAGCGGATGCAAGTTTATATTTAGCAATGTACAATGTATGCATGTATACATAGATACATAGTAGATGACAAACTTTGTGAAAGCACAGAAAATACAAGTAGCAAATATACTTTCTATATAACACAGGGATCTTCATACTTAATATGGAGATTTGTACTACACATATCATTGTTTTCTTTTGTAAAAGGTAAAGAAAGTGTAGATTTGAACAAACAAAATATGTGAAAACAAAACCACAGTGTATAGTTGAAATCATTCATTTCAGTGCACATCAATGTAAAGCAAGTACATTTTAAGTTATGGGTTCATTGATTAATAATCTTACAACTGACCAATTTGGAAATTCCGATCCTTGGCAAATGGTGTGCTTTTGAATTTCCCATGCTAGTTGAAAACTATTTTTTAGCCCTGGTACTGTTGGGATTTTACTATGTTTTTTACAGATAAAAACATACCTTTTCATTTCAAGAAATAAAATATTAATGGGGGTCATTTTTTCAGAACAAATCCCAAGTAGAACATCTTGGCAAGAGATGTTGGGAAAATTGATGTTGTTTAGATTCATTGAATATTTTATATAGTTGATAATGGGTTGAATGTGTTCACATTCCCAGAAAAGATGAGTTAAGGTTTCCTCATGTTTTTTACAAAAAGAACATAGATTGTCGTTAACAATTTTCATTTTATATAACAGAGATTTTGTACCCAAGATTCTGTGTACAATTCTAGTTTGAAGCCATTGTATATATGTATCTCTGGAGTTTTCAAAAACAAAGTTATGTACAAACTTCCAGTCAATGTTATTAAATATTTCATTCCACTTATTTTGACATGTAGGTTTTTCTTTATTAAATGTATATGTGCTATATATTGATTTATTTGGTTTTGCTTTAAAAACAATAACATTCAGATAGGAAGAGAAAAATACTCCAGTGGTGTTTGACTTGTTAACAGTAGCAAAACTTGATTTTTTAATAAAATCTGATACAGTTCTTTTAACTCCTTCATAGAATAAAAAATTTAGCACTTTTCCAGTGTAATTCTCAATATCATTCTTGGTCTTAAACCCTCCAGAGGTACATAATATGTCTCTAACAAGTCTAATTCCTCTTTCATACATGTTCTTATCATAAATGCAATTCATACCAATTTTAAAGTTGTCATTGTAAAATAATGGCATATTTAATACATCATCAAATGTACAAATCTTAAATGTGTTAACATATATGCTATAGTAATTAAGAACATCTTTCCAAAATGTGTTAGTTAATCTTTTAACAATTTTTTGCACATATGCATTACCCATATTTAACATTTTTTTAACATCAAACAGTGAATAGACTAATACAAAGCATTTACCTGTACATAGTGCAAGTTTCTTTATCCATGTTAGCTTCATACTTTTTTCAAATGAGTATATATCTATCATATTCAGCCCTCCCTCTTCATAAGGTTTGATAAGAATATTGTGTTTGATTTTTAAAGGATCATCCCATATGAAGTTGTAAAAACAATTATGTATTTGATTTAATATATGTACTCCTGGACTGGGAAGAGCAATAAATAAATGAGTGAAAAGGGGGAGTAACATGGATTTAACTACAGTAATCTTTCCTAAAGGTGAGATATTTCTCCTTTTCCAAAAAATTATGATATTTTGTAACATTGTCAATTTGCTAGAATAATTATAATCAATCATTTTCTCTAGGTTGACATCAAATATGATACCTAGTACTTTGAAATTGGTTGAACCCCATATAAGTTTGTATTTAGTTTTTATTGAGTGTGTACTATATTTCTTGGAGCCTATCCATATGAGTTTTGTTTTGTCATAGTTAATTTTTAGTCCAGATTCCAGGGCTTGAGTGAAATCTTGATTGCGCCTGGTTGAAGGTTATGAACAAATGGAAACAGCAACATTATGCACACAAATATTGCACACAAGTTTAAAGCATTACATTCCATAAGAATGAAAAAATACGACAAGGCGAATGATAAAAATAAATCTAAAATATTTTGTTTAAAGAATAAATATTTTACTTGTTTTAACTTTTTATCTGCGAAAAAAACACAACGAGTACGATGTCTATTGCGTATGATCTTCTAAGATCTATTAGTAGTGCGGACAGCCTGAGCACTACATTGTGAGATGTAATAATTACATCTCACAATGAAGTGCTCAGGCTGCCCGCACACAGGACACTGATCTTGGTTCTGCAACATCTCGCATTCAAGTGCGTACACACTAGTAGTTTACAATTCGCTTATTTAAACGTATGCTAATTTTAAAATTTAAAAATACATGTAAAATCATGTGTAAATGTTATATTTGGACCATAACATGACCTGACCACGATTGACGAATTATGTTTTAACACCAGAACAATATTTTACAGAGAGTGAACTGCAGTCAATGTATAGATATTAAACAAACAAAACTTCGTGCATGTCATGTTTAAATCAGAGATTATGGTTGATGGTAAAATAAATATCAAATGTGAACACAATATATTAATGCCCTAACTAAAGCTAATATTATCTGACACCACAGCCACAACGAGGTCCGAAGTGATCGCGACTGCGAGCTTCAACGCTAACGACGTCACAGAAATCAGTATAAGTAAAGTACGGAATGCAACTGGTAAGTCCCGCCAAGTAATTAGGCTTGATCTTGTTTTGTTTGAACAAGTCAAAATTGAGAGTACTGCGAGGGTGGTAATGTCCCTCATTATTGCCGCCCTTTTCTGTGGTTTGGTGAATCGCTAATATCGTCTCTGTGACGTCAACGACGTCAGTGTGTAGTTTACACCGGGCCTCGGCCACGAGCCAGTTATCGTAACCAGGGCGACCGACCACCACGGGGAGTATACGTTGCCATGGAAACGGTTTCGTTGCAATAAAGTAGTCCTCCGCGTCCTCGCGGTATAAGGTTCCGTAATCTCTAGCGTGTTTAGTAAGATTTCCGTCTGAACGGGCATTTACAAGAGATATTTTCTCAATATTGGTCCTGCGCCCAGTTAATAGGACGCTTTTTTCGGTGAAGTTGCCTTTGTCACTGAGATCCTCAAGGGTTACAATGAGTTGGTTTGTGAACAGTATGTCCGCGTTCGCATACCCGTACCAGGGCGTATCGAAGCGCTCGTACGCGAGCCGAAACATTTCCCTGAGTTCCGGCGGTCGCTCGGCCTGTTCCGAAATCGATATCGTTTCCCAGCCATTCTGCTTGGCTATATCGTCCCAGACAGAGTCATTGGTGAAGAGTATTACATTCGCATGCGGTTTGAATCGAGCCCAGTTCATCAATGTATTATTATGCACGAATAACTTCTCAGTATTCGTATGTATATGATCCGCGAACGTCGTAAATAACGTCAATAAAGGCCGTTCCCTCAATTTTTTCATTATTTTTCGTTGCGTGATATTAAGACAACGGGCGACTATCTCCCGTATCGACCTTTCGAATTCGTCCGATGACTTCTGGGCGGGTTTCGCGCACGTTTCCGGCAGTATGTCCCCGATGGCGGTCGCACCGTTATTCTCGAGATACAGATTCACGAACTGAACGACGAGGTCCGTGGAGCAGCGAACATGCGAAGGCGAGAAACCCAGTCCCAGGAAAAAGCAGACGTTAAGGACGGAGATCACTGTAAGTATTAGAAAGTACTGGAAGTTGGACAGCCGCGTGGCAGGGGCTGCGGCCCGTGGTCGGGGCGACGCCTTCGGCATACTCGCTCATTCGATACTGGAATTGTTAAATAGTGTGCATTTTATGATACATCATTTTACATGCACATATGAATGATAAGGAAGCTGATGATGGTCAAATACTACTCATCCTCATTCTTTTCCTACAACAACAACTACTAATAATACGACTCCTACTTCTTATACTAAAATAAGTCTGCCGCCACCACTACTACCTATAGAAATTGAAAAAACTTTTAAATACTGAATCTTTTAAATACTCATGAAAACTAAACAAAACAACAAATCAACAATAATAATAATTATTATATATCATTCTCATCTTATTTATAAAGACCTACCAATATATCCAGAAATTATCGACTGCTACCACATGTTTAAAACCGCGCTCATATTGACTTATCAACGTAGCAAAATCGAACAATTGACATGACGCCTTATCTATGATCGCTCCGCCCACTAGAATTGATCCACCAATCAGCGATCGATTTATCGGGCGCACTCGTTAGCAACGACCTGTCCGCCATTTTCTAGACAAGCTACATGTTTAGGTTCACTTTTATTCCAACGAGTTTCTTTTGTTTTCCTCTTTAAAAAAACGATTATAAATGGTTAAACGGTGTCAATGGGGATTATGTAACTCGGACAATCGATATCCTGAAAGATTAGTTGGTGACATTTAATTTATATCGTTTCCAAAGCCGAAAAGAGATCTTGAGAAGTGTAAGAGATGTATAAATACATGCGGTCGTCACCACGAACAACTGAACGTCAACACTGTCAAAGACAATTATAATATATTTTTATCGGATATACTAGCAGGTTTAAATAGTTTATGTTATCGATCTGATTATCACATAATATTTCACTTTTTAAAATAGTTTTATCAGTTACTAGATCAGAAGCGAGGTTCATCTGCATTACTTAAAGAGAAATAAAACCCAGCATGAAGCCTTATTCATGTTGTGTTTTATTACTCTGATAGTAATGCACCTAATTGACATCATACATGTTATTTGAAGGTGACATGTGATATATTATCTTATTAACGGTATCTACACATTTGCACTCATGTGGTGTCACCACTAAACGCTTTTAATCCACACTAGGAGCTCGAATGCCTAGATCTCATTTTTAAACGAGTTTCGTTTATTTTGTTTGGATTAAAAAACGGAAATGAAATATGGTAAAAACGGTGTAAAAAGGGTTAATGCAACTCTGACATTTGGTATCCAGAAAGATAATTAGATGAATTAAATTTATACCATTTCCAACGCGGCAATGCGGTCTTGACAAGAGTGGAAGCTTCAAGAATTACCAAGATCCCCTTTATAGAACATTAATTTATTTCACAAACTTGAAATGTCATATAAGCAATAACTAAGCATTATTAAGCATGTATGATGTCACGTGTGCTTGTAAAATAATTGAGAATTTTGTTACCCAATTCGTGTTACTTTACGAAATCCCCGTTAAAAATCGCGTTTCTGTGTGTGTCAGAAACAAGTGAAAACCATTTTGTTATTATTTTAATAAACACGTATCGATAAATGCTCTTGTAAAAGAGTTATTATTACTGATATTAGTTAACCAATAAATGCGGTAACTTCGGGAAGCGTCTGATATTGGTAGCCTTATTAATTTATAATAGCCTGACCGTATTCCATTTCGTACAACGCTAATTTTATATCAGACAATGTCCAAACTTACTGTGTTGTTTTTGCGCTTTAAATTATAGTGATTGATAAATGTCCCATAAGCAATGTTTAATATGATTAATATCACTTTTATACGCAATAACATGTGGGATTGAGGTACCCACCCGGCGTCAGAAAGCGCGTTAAACTTTACCGAATTCCCAGTTATAAAGCGCTATTTCGTGTCAAATACACGGGTAAGGGGGAATGTTTCGGTAATAATTTTGTTAATAACACGGGTAAATACCGGTGAAGTGTTAATTTATTGCAAATACCACCATTATACGTAATAACGGGTTCGATTTCGGTAAGCGCGCAAGCGTTTGAGAGCGTGTTTAATGTACCGATTTACCTGTTATAAATAGATGATGTTCTCTTTAATCCTATATTTTTTGCATTTGCAGAATAACTAAATGGCATCAACCCATTTACAAGTGTAATATGGTGTTAAACAAGTCCATAAAATCATCCGGCATATCGCGTAAATCTATATGCAGTCTATAGGCAAAGAAGCCATTTTGGTGCTAGCTTGTCTAGGTTTTCTTCCCGCTGAGCCACGTGATTAAGTGGGCGGAGCGATCACTGATAAGGCGTCATGTCAATTCCGAAAAGACACGGCGCTCTTTTCACCGTTGAGCCATCGAATCAAAGTGGGGATTTAAATTTTGATTCGAGGTATTTGCATATATAATAAATTTGTACATGTATTCGCAAATAAGGAAGTCTATTGCGAGGAAACCTTTGTTAAAGCCTACTATAAAGATAAATACCGGTGGAACAGTTGTCGCGAAAATACCTGTTTAATATTTTCATTAATCTCTAACATTCGTTTCAGTCATATGCGTTTTCACATCATACTGTCGTTTTTGCCAGAAATAAACCCTCAATACATAATGGTATAAAAGCTCGAAAATTACTTGCTCACACCAAATGAATATTTACGGTACACTACACGAAATAATTAGCACAAACGAAATAGGAAGATATATAGGATCTGGCACGAGTTGTCATATCATACCATATTTTAGGAATTCAGGAATTTTGTTAGTGAGCGAGCCTTTGGCGAGCTTACTAAATAATTTCCTGGACGAGTTTAATAAAATATGGTATGATATGACAACGAGTGTCAGATCTTTTTTATCACATGCTTTTAAATGAGCAAATTAAATAAATATTTACGCAAACATAATGATAAATCTCGAATATTGTTTACATTTCCTGACGTCATTTGGAATGCCTCGGCTTTTACAAAGCAAAATAACAAAATGCGATTGGTCAATAAACGAAAACTAAGCCAATGAAAACGCTTAAAAATGTTGTATTACATGTGTAATTTAAAAAAATGTAATGGTTGTATTACATTTGAAACAGGGTATAGCATGTGATAAAACAACACATGTACACATAGTATGTGATAAACTTTAATACTTACATACGTTGTTTTTACGATTAACAGTTGTTTATTGGTCAATAACGATTCCGATGACTAAGGTTGGAAAGAATTATGGGAAGCTTCAGCACGAATGTTTAATAACATGCATGTAAATACAAAGAGTTTTCATTATGTCTGTCTGAATGACATTATGTTGAACAATAAATACCAATACTTCTAGCACCATTCGATTAATCTCTATATGCAATTATAATGATACGTACCTTTAACTTTGCTATGTGTCAGTTCGGGATTTCTGTTGGCGTTGTTAAAGAAGCAACGTATGTTTATTCTTCAAACTACATTTTGTTTAAAAAAATCTATATCTCGTATAAAAAATATGGTGGCACTGTTGCGCGATCAACAAAGCCTGAATAAAACCCTTATTGCGTTACCGAAACGTTTTTTGAAATAGAAATATATTTCTTGGTATGAAAAAGCAGCCATTATTCCGGATTTCATTGACATTTTAAACGCCCGCTTTACCGATTATCTCCGGAAATATTTCCGTTAACGTAGATGAGCATACACGGAGAGCCCGACTTCCGAAGACTCCGACATTCACAGAGAGAGATCGAGTTAGCAGCGAAATTTAAACAAGCATACTTTTTGACAGACCATAATATTATTAATTGAAAATAAAACACAGTTTAAAGATAACCTAGGATCTTTAACCAATATTAATGTTTTATGTTCAAATACATATTCCGCTTATTATGCGTTTATGTGCTAGTGTTTTAAAGAATCAGAATCTTTAATGCGTATTTAACCCATTTATGCCTAGCGTCTAGAAAAAAGGCCTTGGCAAACAGCGAAGACCCAAATGAGACGCCGCAAGATGCGGAGTCTCATCAGGGTCTGCGCTGTTTGCTTAAGGAGATTTCTGTAAAAAATATTCTTAATATATACATAAATATACTAGACATCCCTAATTTTGGAAATAAATTGGTCCAATTTAGAAGGATGGGAGAGTCCACTAGGCATGAATGGGTTAACAACGCCTTTTTTGTCGTGTTTCTCTAAAAAATGACGTTAGTATATTTCTAAATGGGTTCGTAACAGAAACTGTCATCTATTATGCTTACAATAAAAGACGAGTTGTGGAAATCAGAAACACACAAATACTGTTTTTAGAAACTGGGGGGGGGGGGGGAAAGCCGCCACGCATGAAGCAACACAAAGTCGCTGAACGAATGTTTAGATAGACATCGATGGCCGAGCGTTGTATCCACTATAGGTCTGCTTTACACTTTCTATCATATGAAATATTCATACACTCCGTCCCCAACATGTATCTTGTCAAACACTAAAGAGAGACAACAATTTCCGCGCCGGTCTAATGAATTCTTGAAAATATCACTCGACAACTGCTATCAGACGTTGCTATTGTTAAACAGAACCGATTTCGCAACATTTGAAGTGTTATGAATTGCTCGTTTCCGAGCGATAAAAGTAACGATGGCTACAGACAGCTCACGTGGTTCAGCAGACGAGAGATGAGTCAGTGTAAAAAATTATGTTCATGATGTTACAGGCATGAAAATCGAAAGAATAGTTTAACCCGAAACAATGAAGCTGCGATGCAACGCCGCAAAGACGTGACTTTATTTGCGACTTATGGCCTGAGATTCCGCCCCATTGCCTGCCTCTAAGGTAACATAAATTCGGCATAGCTGCCCGAGTTTTATCGACCTTTGAAGTCTTGAGCAAATTTTCACCAATTAAGTCCGAAGTATTATATGAAATATTCGAATTTGTGAACAATACCAAAACTGCGCGAAATAGAAAACATGCAATCAAATATCTTTTGAGCTATTTACATAAACATAATTGATTTGGACATCTATTTTACATAGTATACTGTAAACAAAATTCTAATGCCTCATTTTCAAACGAGAGCGCCGATGGCGTTGAAAGTCTATTTGCAAGATACAGGATAGTTTCAGCTGAATTAAATGCTAAAGGATTAGTTGTCTGAATGAAAATGTAAAAGGCTATCAAAACATTTATTTATGAAGAACAAGACCATTGCCAAGCAATAAAAGTCCCCTACCTCGCATAAGGAGTAATATAATTGTCTCCCTTTGTTTTCAAGGGACGTAATTCTTTTAAGTTTGCCTTGTAGATGGTTATTTTCTAAAAATAAAGAATTACGAAATACTATATTAAATATCTATTTCGTCTGCACAAAATCAGGGAAGGCTTGGAAAAGGACAACCGTTTCCCCTGTGATTTAGAAATGCGGTATTACAATAGTCTTATAGGAGATGCAGCAATCTGTTTCTGCAACGATGTGAAAATATTTATTTCCAATAAAAAAGAATAAGCGGATAGAAAAATAGCACATTCAACTCACGAAAATCAAAATAGTTTGTGAATGCTCCTTTCAATTTGAAACCTTATTGACATCAGTAACAGAGAGTCTATACTCTAAATGCTGTGTTCTTATATTTAAAAAATACTTGCAATTTTGCATTATGTGCACTTTTCTATCCGCTTATTCTTTTGTTATTGGAAATATTGGCTTATTAAGCACGGAGGAGAGGCAACGACTGCAGCATTGACGGCACTATGCCAAAATATCTCGGACAATTGATCAAATTGTTATAATTGAAAGTGCTACAAATAATAAGTTTGGTATTTTCTGGACTTAATTAACGTTCTATAATGGTGATTTCGGTTATTCAACACATCGAAGCTACCAGTCGCGCTTGTAAAGATGACGTTTCGGCTTTAAAAATGGTTTAAATTCAATGCCTAACCCATTTATGCCTAGCGTCTAGTAAAAGGCCTTGGCAAACAGCGTAGACCTAGATGAGACGCCTCGTGATGCGTCGTCTCATCAGGGTCTGCGCTGTTTGCTTAAAGCAATTTCTGTAACGTTTAATGAAATCATTACGCCGACATCAATAGCAGAAATGAAACAGCTTTCGAGATTTACCAAAATAACAAGGGCTGTTTGTAAAACATGCATGCCCCCCTATATGGGCTATAAGTTGTAGTAGCAGCCATTGTGTGAATACGTTTTTTGTCACTGTGAACGGTGGTGGTGGTGGTTGAATGTGGTGTAGTAGTAGTAGTAGTAGTAGTAGTAGTAGTAGTAGTAATAGTAGTAGTAGTAGTAGTAGTAGTAGTAGTAGTAGTAGTAGTAGTAGTAAAAATAGTAGTAGTAGTGGCAGTAGTAGTAGAAGTAGTACATGGTAGAATAGGTGGTGGTGGTGGTGGTGGTGGTGGTGGTGGTAGTAGTAGAAGCAGTAGCAGCAGCAGTAGCAGCATTACAATACCAATACTTAAGAATGATCAAATGGGAAAAGGTAACCTAGCACTGGCAGTAAATATGGGGCTCATTTACAGGTCAGATTTGAAATCTCTGCTGTAAAATGAGATTTTGAATGAATTAAAGGGAGGCAAATCTGTAATAAAAAGAACATGCATAAACCGTAGTTGTTTCCCTTGTTTGAACCATGCTAAATCCTTATACATTTATAATGCCTATTTCCAGTAACTGTGACCTTCACCTGTGACCTTTGACCTAGTGACCTCAAAATCAATAGGGATCATCTGCGAGTCATGATCAATGTACCTATGAAGTTTCATGATTCTTGCCCCAAGCGTTCTTGAGTTATCATCCGAAAACCACCTGGTGGACGGACCGACCTACCGACCGACCGACCGACATGAGCAAAGCAATATACCCCCTCTTCTTCGAAGGGGGGGGGGGGCAAAATAATGAAGAAATATACCAGGCATTAGACTAGGCTGTAAAGGTCGAACACTTATTTCTTAAACATCAACAACAAACGCCAATGCCTCAACTCTCACTTACTATGCTTTTTAACAATTCAAATCTATCGAACACCTATAACCCTTATGTTTGTACTTTGTAAAAGCATTTACTTTTCAACTGTAAAATGCCCTTCCTTAATCTCTCGAGCAGTAGCCAATTAACTTTGCACTTGAACTCTGTAGAACACACGCGCCTGCCATAACCGATAATCTTCACACGAGGCAATGTACAATTGACCAGTCGCCAACTCCGCCCACATTTTGTCAATCAGCCAATCAGATATCGATTTTTCACACACCCCTCAGCAACGCTTATCTGGCCGCCATTTTGTCCGACAAACAAAGCGTGTTGTACATATGGGATGGACGTAATTTTTAAGAGTTTACACAGATTTTATAATTTATTTTATAGAAAAGAGCATAATACATCATTACAAATATAGAATTTCCCTCACGTAATCCGCTATAATTGCGATCTGCTTGTCGGAGTTTTCTAATCACTAGACCACGTGACTTTGTGGGCGGAGCGATCGATAATTTGGCGACTGGTCAATTCTTTATCCTGTCACATGCCTTTAAATAAGCCCGATAACCAGGTAACCTAATATCCCAATAGATATAGAGAATCAATACTATGTTAGTGTGATTGTGTACTTAAATTTATCCCACGAGTGAAGAAAGGTTTACATGGCGGGGCTTGCCGAGCCTTGTAAGCCTTTCTGACACGAGTGGGATAAATTTAAGTACACAATCACACTAACATAGTATTCTATTTATCCTACAATATTGTTTTATTTAATTTATTCCTAAAATAAAAGCAAAAACACATTAAATTAACTGAATCTTACATTGCGTAGTAATATTTATTGTGATCGTTCCTGTTTACGGAAATCGAAATAGTCCTCCAGAATTCCACGCAAAAGAAAAGTAACGAGACAACATATCGCTATACGCCTCGATTCAAATTTAATCAGCGTTCCAAATGTAACACACTCAAGTAGAACACAGACGGTTGTGTTCAAACTACAATTCTTGTTTCACCACTGTAAAAAACCAAAAAACAAACATGGCTCCCGCCATTTTGATACATTTTTTGTATTTACAAAATGTGTAGACACATACCGTGGCTACGTGAAGCATGATTCAGCATTTATTCCCGCCGATATTGTTAATTTTAGTCTTTAAACAACTCTTCTTTTAACACACTTTATACTTACTAACATAAAAGTATTGTTCTACTCACCGAATGTATAATAACCACGTCCATGTGTATTTTCGTAATGTTTAATTTGCTTCCGTTACGAGTTAAAATTCTAGACAAATTTCTTCATCGCCATCCATCTTTTCCATTTTAAAGCACTGGGTGTAAGCAGGCAATTCCTTGTGGATAGACATTCTTTGATCGACTGACAAAGGAACGACTAAACCATCAAAAAATTACCATTTTAATTCGACATCGATTTCCTTCGAAAAGTTAAAGAACAATTCACTGACACTTTTCTTAAATTTAATCCATTAATTGTTTAACAAAACATCGCGTTATTCGAGTACATTCGACATTTTAACTAAATCGAAAATGCAGTCTCACCAGTTTCATTCCAGTTTTATATCCAAACACTGTGTTTTTCACATTCATAATATTATAATAATCCATCGTAAACACACACACACACTCGCAACTCGTTAAACGACTGCGTACCCAATGATCTAAATGACGTAATCAGGGGTGAAAGGCCAAAAAAATAGTTCCTACGTAATGTTCTTAAAATAAGTGTGGAAGAAACCTGATCTAAAAATAATTGTGGAGAAAACCTTATCTTTTCTTTATGAGTCGTATTTGTTCTATAAAATCATTTAACTGTAGGATAAATTAGGCTAGATGACCACGTGACCTCGAATATCCGTCAGTTTCTGTTCGCGCATGCGCACGCCTGTACTATTTTCTTTTTATAAAATATACTTGTTTTCAATTAAAAAAATTACAACATACGTATAAAGTACTGTTTGTTTAAAAATTATTATTTTAACAGCATAATTTCGTCTTTGTGTATTGAATTAATAACGATTGTTTCGATTTCTGTGTTGTTTAACAAGACGGAATGCTAGCCTAAGCGTTTTGCATGACGTGACGTCACAATGTTTTTGCTGCGGCGTGTTTTTTCCCATATTAAATATTTAAACACAAAATACTGGAAAACTATATATTTTAGAAACATTTCAACGAATGTTGTTAATATGACAGAATAAATAGAATAATAGGTTGCCACCTATTATTCTCTATAACTGCACACGGTCTCAAACGAGGTCGCAAAGACCCGTATGTAAATATCACAGCGGCGTAGCCACCTGTCGCTTATATTATTATAGTATGATGTTTAAATTGCGAGATGTATTTACTCTTATATACAATACATAGCATATCTATATTCATATTTGTTAAAAATAGATTTTCTTAAAAAGAGTTTACTTTGAAAACACAAAATTAAACGCCTGATAATTGTTTCGAGAGCAACCTACACTGTAACACTGTTAAATATGTGCTTGATTGATGATCGCGAAATTCATTCCTTATCCTGATGCTATTTGTCACTTGTAATTGTGCCATTATTATAATTATGATTATTGTGATTATGACATTGATGTTGATTCTTCTTCATCGTATTATTATTATTATTATTATTATCTCGCCGTTGATGTGATGACTACTACATGTCTTACTATTATTACAAATGTTCTTTTTGTAAACATGCTTTTTCCATCTTTACCGTATTAAGAATTAAAACTATAAAATATCAAAGCATCTATATATAAAAGCTGCAAATTGATTCACATTGTTTATATGACTTCCCCCATACAACAAAATGTACCACACTTGAACCGGAAACAAAATATGTATTTTGTAACATGCATATTATATGTTCCCCATGTTGTATCTATGTATACCTGGGAGAAATAAAATATTGTTCTGTTCTGTTCCGTAAGAAATATTCTATATATAGAAATAAATATACTAGACATCCATAATTTTGAAAATTATGCCGACCGTCCGACTTACATAAATTCCCTTGACACCGTTTTACCATACTTCATACACGTATTATGTTATCGAAGAAAATAAACAACATTTGTTGAATGCAATAGCGGCTAGACATTCGGCTTGTCTGGACAATGACGGACAGGTCGATACCAACCGGCGCACCCGATTACTCGATCATTGATTGGTCGATAGAATCTGTTCTAAACGATAATATGATAAATATAATTTTTTTATTTATTTAATAAGAATAATTCCACTAAACAGACCGATTTATTTGGCACGACCCCGATTATAAAAATGAGCCAAATGCAAATACGGCAAACCACTAAAAAGGTCTGTTCGTACACATTTTCGAAATATGTATACATGAATCGCGTTTTACTGGTTAATCTATTTTTTTACTTCATCTTCACATATAATTGCGGTGTTTTATCTATTGGTGCATTAAACAATAATGAGATACACTGACACAACACCACGTAATTGATGTGGTTGCGATGGATACACTGACACAACACCACGTGATTGATGAGTTAGGCGGACACACACCACGTGATTGATGAGATACACTGACACAACACCGCGTGATTGATGAGATACACTGACACAACACCACGTGATTGATGACATACACTGACACAACACCACGTGATTGATGAGATACACATACACAACACCACGTTATTGATGAGATACACTGACACAACACCACGTGATTGATGAGATACGCTGACACAACACCACGTTATTGATGAGATACAGTGACACAACACCACGTGATTGATGTGGTTGTGGTGCAGAGAAGAACTGTGCAGATAAAAAAACGCGTGTCGTGTTCTGAGAAAACTGGGCATACTGCATGTGCGTTAAGTGCCGTCCCAGATTATCCTGTGCAGTCCGCACAGGCTATCAGGGACGACACTTTCCGCTTAAACTATATTTTCGGTAAAAGGGACTTCCTTTTAACGAAAAATACAATTAAAGCGGAAAGTGTCGGCCCTGATTAGCCTCTGCAGACTGCACAGGCTCATCTGGGACGACACTTAACGCACATGCAGTATGCCCAGTTTTCTCACTCAGAACACGACTCAACGCGTTCTGATATCTCGTGAAAATATATCGGAACCACGGGAGAGGACAACCCTCTCAAACGAACCCCTTTATGTTCCGAGTACAGAAACTGGACCGTCTCCCTTATGTTAGGAGGTTATCTACGCCCCTGTGACAAGTAAAACTATAATTATTGAGCATGTTTTCTTTTTTTTTAATTTTGAACAATATTTTAGTCATCTCGGCGGACAGTTAACCCATTCATGCATAGCGGCTAGAAAAAAAGGCCTTGAAAAACAGCGTAAACCCATGATGCGGCGTCTCATCTGGGTCTGCGCTGTTTGCTTAAAGGAATTTGTGTAAGAAATATTCTAAATATAGAAATAAATATACTAGACATCCCTAATTTAGGAAATAAATTGATCCAATTTAGAAGGATGGGAGAAACCACTAGGCATAAATTTGTTAATTTGAACAGTTTTTCAGTCATCTCGGCGAACAGTTAACCCACTCTCCCTTTACCTATGCTATCTCCGAAATAAATCTAACTTCAAAGATTTGAAATGGCATTTAAACAAAAAAGCCGCTAATCCAGATAAAAAAGCCTTCTAACTATTTAAACTCTCATAAAACATACTGATCATGTAGTACCGGTAAATATATTTCTATGAAAGTATTAATTAATAAGCATATCTTGCTTGCATATAATTTATTATTATACGGTGTGCGAGTTCAACTCGAAATGAGTGTCGATTAAGCAGTGTGCAAGAAACCAAGGTAACCACACTCGAAAAGACTGCCTATTTATAAACAGCAATGACTTGTTATAACGCGTCTAATCTACGTGTCCCGACACGTTTTAGTGGTCACTCTTGATGATTCTTCCCTGCTGAGTTCACTCATACACTCAAGTAAACTACTGCTACTGCTACTGCTACTGCTACTGCTACTACTACTACTACTACTACTATTACTACTACTACTACTACTACTACTACTACTACTACTACTACTACTACTACTACTACTACTACCACTACTACTACTACCACAACTACCACTACTACCACTACTACTACTACCACTTCTACTACTACTACTACTACACTACTACTACTACTACTACTACTACTACTACTACTACTACTACTACTACTAATCTACTACTACTACTTCGTCTACTACTACTACTACTACTACTACTGCTGTTGCCACTACGCCATCACCTACATTTACTCCTAACCACGTTTTTTTGCTAAGGTCAACTTTAACTGTATTACTACTGACTGCTACTATTTCGTAAATAAATTTCGTAAATAAACAACGTTTTTAAATAACATTGACATAATCTTAAAAACGAAATAGCAAGAATCTGCGACTTAAAATCACAAATTTACTTCTTACAGCAAACTATAGTCATATCAACACTGTGTTTTCTTTCAAATGTCGTGTTTATATATACAATATAACAATATAAATCATTGTACAATAACTGATAAACAACGTTAAATAAAAAAAAATATTTCAATTTCTCTGTAATCGGAAAAACATATTCCATAAATACTTTACTTGTGAGAACTACATTGTTAAGTTGAAAAAATTCTTTGTCTATCGAAAAAAAACGTACTATACAGACTTCGTGTAGATGGTATAACATTATGATCAACATTAACATAAACAACATAAATAACGCCAACACAAGTCATCATTTACACACAGCATACCTTATATTAATCACGTTAAATCCATTTCACTGAGTTCATACAGTACATACAGAGCATACGCCATTCGTTTAATACCAAATGAGCGTGTGCTAACGCAAAACTATGTACATTGCACTGAACGTTTGTTAATGAATAGTGGTTTGCAGAGCCGCATACCATTCTTTACGGTGGCTATTTTAAGAATGTAAGCAACGAGGGATCGTTTCAAGCCCGTGTTTTAAGACACTTGCAAGATTTGTCGCCCCTATTAACTCGATTTGCTTATAACAATCAAAGCTCTGTGCGGTTTCAATGAACCGAGATTAAAGTGACTGTCCAACAGATTTTGGCATGTATTAAAGCTGGTCATTAACTGCTTTAAATGCTATATATTGATAAATTTAAACATTTGAACTAAAAATTTCCCGTAAAAAATAAGAATACAATAAAAAAAGAAGAAAAAACGTTAACCACCACAGGGCTCGAACCACTGACCCATAGTCATGGAGTTTTTGAGTAAAAAGTCTCCCGGCGTTACCACTCGACCATCCACGCTCACGTCTAACGCGGAGGTATCGAACGACGCTTTTGACTGTCCCTTTAATGTGTAGATAATAATCGGGAGTTTAAAAATATAAAAATAGTGATCACAATTAACAATATAATTAGATAAGATAAAATACGAAAACTATTATAATAATTACTGCGCATGCGGTTAATATAAATGTTCTCAAGTATGATACACTAAATACACACAATATATTATTGATAATGATAATGATGACGAATATGGTCGTCAGCATCGTAATCGCCTTCATGATAATGATAACACTCATGATAATAATAAAAAGGAATTATCATAAAAAAATTACAACAATAATAGCGGACTTCGGCTTAACTGACACGAATGCGAGCCGAAAATTTCGAGTTTCTTAAGTACAGGGTGCAGAATCAACGGGGGTTTCAGGGGGTTACACACGGGCTGGACAAAATGCATACACACACCGTTAAGAACTTAACTTTTGCAAATATCTCAAGTTATTGAAAAGCATTTGCAAAAATCTTAACTGCATAAAAGATTTTTTTTTGCAGTTTGTGCCGATATCTTAAGATATAAGAATAAATCCTTTAAACCGTCTGAAATCGGTGACAAAAATTTCACGTTGCGTAACGTATAGTCGTGCATTTTACATGGAATGTTGAACAAGAACACAGGCTCATTAAATAAAATAATGCTGATGTATTTCACATTGCCAAAAGCAGCATAAAAATCTGTCTTTTATGCACTAGTTGAAATTATTAAGAAAAATTGTTTTAAAAAGTTATTCGGAAAAAAGCAGCACTTACCGGTGTGTTACATCCATTTGTACGTTTAATTTGGAAAACCCAATTTACGTTTAATTTGGAAAACCCAACAAAGTCACGTGATCCTGCACCCCGAGTATATAAGATAAGAACGAAAAACAAACAAACCCATTACGACACATTACGACTTTATCAATATGAAACATTGATTCTCAAAACGTATACCATTTCAAGCATATTTACAATACCGACGTTTGTATGATACAAATATTTGTAAAATAAAAGTGTACATAGTTTTAAAGTTTAAAAGTTGGAAAACTAAACAAGAACCATATTTGTCGATTCAAACGAGCATTTTTGCTAGAAAAAAATGATGCAAATAATAAAAATTCAAAGTTAAAAACTTATTTTGTACTAGCAACAAATAAAACTTCACAAACGAACATAATTTCGTGAATGCACCAATTCCGAAATCAATCATGAATTATAAATAATATATATGAATTACCGAAAGAATGCATGGGTTAATAAATAAATAAATAAATAAATATACGTGTCTCACTCACCCTACTTCCTTAAGTTATTTAACTATGTTTGAAAATATTCCAGAACAATACAAGGCGTGTTTGAAAGCAGGAAGAGGAAGTACTCATTTATATAATGTGTATATGACTTAGTTTCCAGAGGCGTATCCAGAAAATGTTCAGAGGGGGGGCTGAACTGGGGAGGGTGCGGGAGGGGTGTTCCCTCCTGTCGTATTTTTTTTTTTAAATGGCACCTTGAAATGACGCAATTTTAGGCTATCTAATCAGCATTTTGCATGATTAAAGTGCATGTAAAACAAACAAGAACTTTAGTTCAGACATCAAGTGTGACAGACAAACAGACACACAGGGGTAAATCAAATGTCTCTCACACCACTACAGTGGTTTGAGTCATAATCTTTATCCAGAAATGCTAACAGTGTTAGATGGGTGGACCTCTTAATTAACCATGTTGTCGAATGGGGGAGGGGGGAGGGTGCGGGAGGGGTGTTCCCTCCTGTCGTCGATTTTTTTTTAAATGGCACCTTGAAATGACGCAATTTTATGCTATCTAATCAGCATTTTGCATGATTAAAGTGCATGTAAAACAAACAAGGACTTTAGTTCAGACATCAAGTGTGACAGACACACAGGGGTAAATCAAAAGTCTCTCACACCACTAAAGTGGTGGGAGACATAATGTTTATCCAGAAATTGTTAACAGTGTTAGATGGGTGGACCTCCTAATTAACCATGTTGGATATCCTACTAAGTCACCCTCTTGTATGGGTAGATATTTATCAAACTTGGTTGTAATCATATTATGTATTATCTTGTTGAGTCTTGTGGTTCAAAAACTGTCAAATAAGGCAAAGTCATTGATAAACATTTTTTACAAATTATAAAAATAACATTTGAACAACACTCTTTATTTCAAGTTCTATCAATGCGGATGGTCGAATGATGATAGAGCGGTAGACTTTTGCTCCATGGCTCCAGGGGTCAGTGGTTCGAGTCCCATTGAGGTTTAATTTTTTTTAAAGTCATTAATTGTATTCTTGTTTTTTTATTGGAGATTTTTAGACCCAATGTTAATATTTATCGATATAACGCATTCAATGACAAACTTCAATACATGCCAAAATCTGTGAAAAATTCATCAAAGAAACTTACCGAAAAACTAATGAGCCATTTGTAAACATTTACCTATAGCTAATCAAATAGAGTAGCTTATCACTTACAGTCAGTGAGGCGTGCAGTTTAGCTGGCGAAGGTTAGATCGTCTGTACACATGACTGGGGGCTGATCACACAAATTGACAGCTGTTTATGGCTTAATTAGGGGCATATGACAGGAAATACACAAGTGGATTGAAACTATAAGGGGCTCATTTAAAAAACAAAAATCGTATCTTCCCAGCCAGCTGGGGGGGGGGGGGGCTTAAGCCCCCTAGCCCCCCACCTAAATACGCCTCTGGTTTCCGTACTTTAAAAAAACTTTTGTTATATCGAAATTGGAATCTTCTATACCAGAGACAATAGCTTTTTTGACATCACTTATCGTTTTTGATAATCATCAAGGCCTGTAGAAATATAATAATCTGACTCAAGAACGATAACATGACTATTACATGCGATACAATAATAAGGTGTTTCATACAAAAAGCAGCATTATCGGGGGCATTTATCTTCTCACCTTAGATTTGCATTATACGCAACCGCGATAAATGCTTTTACAATTATGCTTGTACAGGATAATTATATAAAGTCTTTGACAACGGAGAAATTGAGGGTATTTGTTAGTTAAAGTTTAAAACATATTTAACCCATCTATGCCTAGCGTCTAGAAAAAAGGCCTTGGCAAACAACGTAGACCCAGATGAGACGCCGCATGATGCGGCGTCTCATCAGGGTCTTCGCTGTTTGCTTAAAGGAATTTTTGTAAGAAATATTCGTAATATAGAAATAAATATACTAGACATCCCTAATTTTGAAAATAAATTGATCCAATTTAGAAGGATGGGAGAGTCCACTAGACATAAATGGGTTAATTTTCATGACTTATTATATACAACGTATTTCAAAAAGTGGCACATCATCAAACGGAAGCAGCGTGTTTTATTATGTCACCATGTTGCATAGAACAAATATAAGATGTGGTTGTCGTATAGCCTACCATCTTAGAAGTAGCAGGTTCATTGAGTATAAACAATACTTGTTATACATACACTTGACTTATGTGAACCAGTAAGTTTCTAGTAAATTTAACTTTCATGTTTGTTTTTTTTAATCGACGAGTTAACTTTTTTGTGGGATTTAATTTAATGCATGATTTTCCTAACTTGTAACAGTGAGTGAACCGGGTATGTCCTTCCTTATTGGAAAACTAACTGATATCCATGCACATTTAAACCGTGCCATGCGATTATGGGTCTTATGAATTATGCGACCAGCATTCGCCACGCCGGATATGTGGATACTTTAATAACAGATGGCACTTCGATACCAGATAACAACAAAAGCCACGCGCGAGAGTTGAGTTCTTCAGCTTTTTTGCATTTATGTTCTGTTCATTTGGTTTTCAGACACGTAACATTGTTTGGTCGATTAATGGAATAGTACTTCGTATTGCGGAGCAAGAAATTCGTGAAAAAAACCCACAGTGGATTATAAAAAGAGATAAAATTTCATCGATAATCGGTATGGATTCGATGATCAGTACGTATTTCAACAAAATATAAATACTTGGAAGTAAATCAAGAACGTGCCAACTAATCGAAATAAACGATCAATATGTCTATTAATGTTACAACATGTTAAATTTTAGTTAACTAACGTATTTGAGGAAATTAAAATGTTTTAAGAGTCGGATTCCAAATTGTCATGGACACTTCTTTTACCGATCATCTAAAAAAAACAATGGCACTTCGATTCCAGATAACTCGACACTTTTTACCAGATATAACACACTCTTTTTAGTGAATCAGAAATGCAGAATTCGCCGTGGAATACTGATATAGTAAGCAGGCAATAAATAAAAATATATGTACTGACGTAAATTAAAAACGAATTACCGAAACATGTTCTTATCCCTTTGGAATATGATAATAAAAGGGAAGTGTAAAGGGAAGTGTTTTCTATAAGTAGAGCTCAATATAAAGGGAGTTTGCCAATTTCTTCTAAATTTTGTGGCTACGCATTAGTATCGTTTTCATGATGCGATTCTAATGAGCACCAATGGCAAAGGATTTTATTAGGTGTATTTGCCGCTTTAAGACGCCTTGCTCCCCTTATCTAGAGTCTTGCTATAAGTTCATTTATTCATGTTCTAAAATAAATTCAAAAATGTAACAGTTTGATGTAACCTGCGCGTGTCATCCTTCACAACGTCCTTTCACCAAATACGCTTTCAATACACGTTCAATTAAAAAAACAAGTGTATCATAAAATACATGCTGCAAACAATGAAAACTACGGAAGCGAACATGTCGCAAGTATTGTAATGTACATTATTTGTAAATGTTGTCCGAATCTAAATCCGCCCGAATAAAAGTACACACAATTACTGTTGCTTTTATTGTGTCTACAATTGGGTACAACATGCATTGTATTTACCAACACCTTGATTTATCAGCTCAAATATTGTTTAATCTTTGTATTTACCTCGTGTTTAGACCATTTCATGTTGTTGTTGTATGATAAGTCCGATTTTAACAACATAAGTCGTGCACTGATGCAGCAATGCACACAGATGACGTCATATGTAGGAATGCAGTGTAGTGCTATTACATTCATTTGATTTCAAATTGGTGATAAAGTTCTAATGATCACTCATCGTTTTGCATTCTAAGACGATTGTAATGATAAATTACATATTGTTCATTCATGTTTATTGTTAAAACAAACTGGTTCGCTTGGAACTATTTGAGACGCTAGCTGCGTAGTAAATACTAAAGTTCTAATGATGCAGCATTTCATATTATACATGTATTATGATACATGAATAATAAAAGCTATTTATTGGCGTCGCTCTGGAGAGCGGCGACTAGTAGTTTATGCATTTTTTTCGCTTATGGGAGGAGAAGTTATCTTACGGATCAATGCATATATTTTTGTTTTAAGAATATCTTGCATAGTGATGTTTTTTGTGTAAATTAGTGTAAATAAGTTCTGCATTTGTGCCTTTTACATTTATTACAACATTTATTGCCAATTATGCAAAGCTAATTGTTTTAATTAATAACTGATCCACAACTGATCACAGGGGAAAGATCACAGGGACTGGGCAAATACGCGAAACTTTCAAATTCTGGTTTTGTATAAAAACAAAACAATCAAAATATATTTATTTTGTGTTTTTTCTAATTTGCTTATTTAGTGGAGAATCAATGTAGTACGATATTTGACGACCTATCGCGCAAGCATGTTTATTGGAAGGCGTAGTGGTACGAAAACGTACACTGTATTAGTTTATTAATAGACATATAATAACGATCGCTATACATAACTTCACCAAATAGCAGTATATAAATGATATCAGCCGGAATAGCTCAGTTGGGAGAGCGTTATACTAAAGTTGAATACGCAACAATCATCTAAAGGCCCCCGGTTCAATCCCGGGTTCCGGCACGAACGGAACAGTTCGGTGGCTGACAATTTTTTCAGTCAGGTTAATAAATATAATAAAGCTTTATTTTATGTAGACATTTTAAAATCCATTTAACTTCAACTGGACATTTTTATTAAAATAAATGGATGACGCGTGGTGACAACGTTAATTAAAATTTCTTACATCACTAAAATATCTTTAAAAAAAAATAAACGTGTTTTATATTAACAAATAAATGCAAACAACACATCTATTATCCATGTATTTTTATGATTGTCTATCATAGACCCTAAGTACTATCCCTACCACCTTATGTGACATATAGTAGAGCGCGGAGCGCGACACGTATTATTGATTGTAACAATGAGTTGCGATAGCATTTGAGAAATTTTGAAATCGTTGTTCGAAGTCCAAAATTTTCATCCGATTGTTCCCAAACTTGCACAGGATTTTTTTTATCAATGAGGACCCAACCCAAACTCTATATGAGCAATATCGGACCATAAGTCCAGAATTTTTGTCTCTTTGAATTTAAAAATAAAAGTGAAAAACTGCTTGGTTAGGTGATTATGTCAACATTTTTCATCAGATTCTTTCCAAACTTACAGTGTCTTCCTTCATATCAATGAGCATTTTTACCTCATTTAAAATGAGAAACATCGGGACAATAAGTCCGGATTTTTTTTTCTATTAAATTTGACAAAAAAACCCACAATTTCCACTTGTTTAAAAGATTTCACAACTTTCGTCTGAATCTTTCCAAACTTATTAAGTGTTTTAATATCAGTATTACTCGAACCCTATTGAAAATGATGAATATCAGAGCAATAAATATATTATGATCTTTTACTGAATTTCAAAGTATTGTGAAATGCAGCTTCTTTATGCACTTTCAGTTTTCATTCATTTTTTTCAAACTTTTACAGTGTTTTCATATCAATGAGTACTCAACCCCTATCGTAAATGAGCAACGTAAGAATAAGTTCAGAATCATCTCCCCTTGAAGTTGAGAAAAATATGAAATTACGCTTACAAGATGAAGCAGATTTTTTAAAACCTACACAGTTCTGTTCCATTAATGAAAACTGCACAAGGATGCCAGTAAAAAAGGAAACCAATGTAAATAAAATGAACTATGAAATATTTGGGTGTTACAACACAAAATCATAGATAATGGTTATTTGGGGGTTATAACACAACATCATAAATAATGGTTATTTGGGGGTTATTACACAAAATTATAGATAATGGTTATACCAGTATCTTTTATCTATTTTGTTTAAAATAATCGGCCAATATATTAATATTTACAGTAGAAAAAAAATCGTTTCATGTTACTTCATTGACTGCCTTTTACACTGAAATTCCCGACGCCCTTTGATGCTTTGCATCAATACTTATCTTGTTGTTTCAATGTAATGCATCAAGCTTAACCTGTTCTGTGATTAAGATGACATTGATGATAATTGACCAGTCGCCAACTCCGCCCACATTTTGTCGATCAGCCAATCAGATATCGATTTTTCACACACCCCTCAGCAACGCTTATCTGGCCGCCATTTTGTCCGACAAACAAAGCGTGTCGTTCATATGGAATGGACGTAATTTTTAAGAGTTTACACAGATTTTATATCAAATGCATGATCATAACTGTTCGATCATTATTCAAAATTGTAGGTGCTATACATACTTTATAAAAGGTTATTATTTTATCTTTATTTATTGAACATATGACCGAATAATGAGAAATCAAACACAATAAATCGTGTGTTCTATAAAAACGTGTTATACCGTTTGATGCACAATATTATTAAGCAGTTTGGGCAACATAATAATTGCCACACGTGCTAATTAATCTCAGCGTAATTGTCGATGATTAATAAATGACAGTATGTTGCGTGGATCTCAGAATGAAGGAACATTATGGCATTGTTAGGTACTGTACACAAGAAAAGAAAACTATTTAATTACTTAAATGATTTCCAATTATATATTTATTTTCAGTGGATCATAAACAAGGGAAATCATTATAAATTGTTAACTTAAATATTGTTTTAACGAAAGTAAAAACAACAAAAAGGTGATTTCAACGCGGCTTAGCCAGCTTAAAGCGACTTCAAGTGTAAAATGTACGGCTTATAATACAATAACAACATTTATAATACAACATACATTGATACGGGGAGAAATGTAAAAATTGCAATTAACATATAAGGGCCATCTTGTTATAAATAAAGACATGCATAATAGGCTAAATGTATTCAATTCGAATGTTCGTGAATAGTACCGTGATACCAACATTTCATTTTTCGATAGTGAAATGTAACAGGTTCGCATTAAAAATAAATGAAATAAAATGCATATTAGACTATCTGTTAATGAAACCACGAAATTAGGCCTGTATTAAATTATGGTTACAATCAAAATTTAATTTATATCTAAATAAAAAAATCGGTGTCTTTTAAAAATAACACAATAAAACAAAGATCTAAACATTTGTAATAAACAAAAACCCCATCATGATAATGTGTCATTTGCATTTAATAAAAAATATTTTCAAAATTAAATATGAATAGCCACCGGATTCACTGTCAGACGATTTAATACAAGTTCAAAATCAATATAAAATGAATGTTCATTTTTACAACGGATTTTCATCAACTGATTTATTATAATTAAACGTGTATTTTTGTTTACATGCGGCCGCATAACTTCCATATATGCCGTAAGATGCGATTTTGATTGGCTGCAGCCACATCTGCAGCATCCGAAGCTTGACTCAAACTAGAATTCAGAATCAACATCGAGTTAAGAATACGTTGAACATCTACTTTACAGAGTTCTTAACGTTTTCAATAAACGCGAAAAGCAATAAAAGGCCCAAACAAGATTTCAGCGATTTTCCTCCTTCTTTATAAAGTACCGGTAAACGGTACTTTCCCAATCGAACGAAAATTCCCAAATTCCCAAAACGGTACTTTCCCAATCAAGCGAAAATTCCCAAATTCCCAATCGGCATCTGGAAAAATCCCAATCAGCGTCCGAATTTTTTCTCAAAACGATAGAAAGTTTCGTAAAAAACCAACTTTCGGCGAGCGAACAAAGAAAATCGTATAGTTGTGTGTAACCACGCGCTCGATTAATTTCGGGTTTTATTATTCAGCGCATTCAATCAATAGAGTTGTTACTGTTTCCGGTTCTTTTGCCAGGCAGCCAGCGTACTGTTTTACGTCGGTTTGTAACCTTATCGCAGTTTGAAATGAGTCATAATAGCAAATATTATGCCAAAAAACCAATCGGAACCATCTATCACAGGACACATTGACAGAAATAATGATGCTGTGCAGGGAGGGATGCAAGCAACTGAGTGATGATCAAACATCAAAGATTGTTGAAATTTTCACAAAAATGAAAGAGAGAGACATTGCTTTAAAAGAGATTAAAACAACTAGTAATTGATTTGGTGTGTTCTTTATAATATTTTGTTATTTATATAAACTTTATAACTTAATGGTCATTAAGGCATGCCTGCAAATGATTATTTAAATGGGTATGTTCAATTAAGTATGAACTGTATGATGTATTCAATAAGACCCAAACTTCACGACGCGATTTTCCCAATTTCAGGATTTCACGACTCGATTTTTCCCAATTTTGAGGTTTTCACGACTCAATTTTTCCCAATCGGACCGGTACGGGTACTTTTCCCAATTGGACAAGGAAAATCGCTGGATTTAGACATGCATATGAACGCCTAGAGAAAAGCGCATTCCAGCGAAACTGCCATGTAAGGTAGCAAACAAATTTGTGTTAGAATATGGGGATAATTTTCAAAGTAATATCTCTCAAACCACACGTCTTCAGGCACGGAATTAAAGAAACAAAACATTGTATTCTAATGTAAATGTCTTGTTAAGCGAGTTTATACGATTTTGTCAAATATTAATGAATTTATATAAAATATATATATTTCAATAAAAAAGAAGTTCAGAAGATCATGTGTCGAAAAATGCGAAATAAGCCAGATATCTAATTCTAAAATCGAAAAAGGCTGTACAGTCGAATTCGCCAGCATGTACATCATGCATGTACGATGTGAATCTAAATTTAGTTTGACGGTTCGTTTTAAATTCCTGCAACGATATATATTCATACGACACACGAACACTAACTCTGGTCCTAATAAAAAGACGAATGCTTAGGTTATTGTAGGAAAATATGTTCGTCACAATCGGCTCGGGGCGCTAATTTGTCTTTGCTGCATTTTATGAAATTCGTATTTAATGTATAATTTTTTCTTGCCTATTTTGTGTTATTGTAACATATTTTATCAATATATTACAATTTAACACATATAAAAAATCGTATAATCTCGCTTTAATATTTTTTGGAACTACTACAGAATGATTTTATAATGGCTTCTCATTTACCCGATGTTTCGTTCGATGTCCCATCGGCGGCACACACGAAGTGATTATCGAATAACAGTGCATGAACATCACGCACAATTCCGTGGACGCCTCTACAATGCGCCTCGTGTTTTTTTATCAGAGATTCGCCCACTCGTTACGAGATGCTCAAGCTTTGATCGAGCAAACAACAACTCACATGGCTCGAAAATCCTTTCATATAACCATGGAGACAACCATAACAACTAGTATATGCCACCACCGCAACCACCCATACACTTGTTAAACCGGATATGTATGACGGAAACAGTTCTTACAAACAATACGCCTCATATTTCGAGAACTGTTTTGAGTTATCTGGATGGTGCAATATTACAAAAGTCTTGATGTTTGCCGCCGGTTTGAGATGACGCAGCCTGCACCCGATAGTATAAACAGTTTAACAGTGGTTAATCACATACAGGCGGTTAAAAGTCGGTAACTTGTTGTTAACTTGTCGGTAAGCGTTTATATGAAATTTGGTTAGTTATACCGATCGATTAGAACCCGGTTTAAACATACCCTGCTAATCGAGCTGGGTAATGGCCCTATTCCACTACGAAAACAAGCCCACGATTCGCTACGATTTCTCACATTTATTGAATCGGTAAGACTCGTGGCAGTCTGCAATTCAGTTACGACAGTGGTACGATTGAGTTACGACGAATCGTGGGGTTCGGTTGAAGTCTTGCGAATAGGGTCGCGACTTCACTACGATGTGTAAGAATCTACTGCGACTGTACTACGAACGATGCAGATCGGTCACGACTAAGCTAGGACCTCACCGAACGCACCCATAAATTCGGCCTCAATATCTACTGATATTGATTCTAATACGGCACGCGACTTATTTTCTATAGACAAAGAAGGAAATTAAGTGTGGGTTATTCTGCAATTAATTATGGGCGGAGCTTAATGTTTCCAAAATAGTTCCGAATAAATAAAGAAAATATTGCAGTAAAATGCACGTGTTTAAATCCCGCTCTTAAAGAAATGTAAAAAATGTAGCACGTATATAAATGTAATGAAACAACAAATTGTATATTTGATGATAAGTGGCATGACCACGCCTGCTAAGAATTTGTTTGTTAAGAAACGTAATTAAGAAAACATTTATAGCATGTCAGCTTTTCAGAAGAATTAACACATGTTACGCCATTTAGTTTCTATGAGTGTTGTTTTCAATGAAAGTGACGTAATTTGCAAAATATTTATGAATGAAAACGACGTCAAATGTTTGTACAATTCAATGACGTCACTAAATAGTGAACTTTGTACTAAGAAGGGCGGAGAATTGAAAAATATAGTTCACGTCCAAAAGCTTGAAGCAAATCAATCAGAATCGTGTAAGAATAGAAATAATATTTTTCTATGATGGCTTGTTGTTGAATAACCCACAGTAAGAGGTATATATTCGTGTTATCAAAGCACTCGTGCTCCGCATTCGTGATTTAATTCCTACGCATCTATACTCCTTACTGTGGGTTATTCGACAACAAAACATGATGAAAAAAATATTATTTCTTTATCATTCTTTACAAAATCGTAACTGTTTCGTAACTAAATCGCGAGAATCTTAGCGGGCTCGTAACTCAATCGGGGTGAACTCTTGAGAGTCTTGACAAAGTCGTAAATGATTCGTAGACAGATCACTTGATCACCGATTCCCCGATTGAGTCACGAATTACCTAAGATTCCATTACGACGCCCAAGAACGACACTGTTACGAGTCAACTGCGATTAAATTCAGTCTTGGAGGTCTTGGTCAAATTTTAAACACGTTTAAAAACTGGCCGCGATTTTTTGGGAGCTCATGACTCGCCCGCGACTAGCTACGAATGAGTTAGGACTTTCGCCGATTTAGTTACGAATGTCCCCGACCTCAAAATATTGGAAATCGGGACAAATCGTGAGGAATCGGGTCGTAGTGGAATACCCCTATAAGTACACGTAATCATGGTAATAGCTAGGTAACTTAGACCAAATGGCCGACATAATAGACGCTAAGCATCAACGACCTAGAAAATTTTGACGTGTACAAACTAAAACGACAATTGACAGATTTCGACGACGACGAACTACGGAGACGCTACAGATTTTCGACGGCAAGCATCGACAAACTAGAGGACATGATAGGACATACAATACAACGACCTACCAGACGCAACCAACACTTCGCAACGCGGCAACAGATGATATTTCTTAGGCTTTATGCATCGGAGAATTTCCTTTAATTGATAGGGGATACTTTTAGGGTAGATGTTGCCACAGTGTCAAGGGTTGTGACGGCAGTGACTGACGCTTTATTCGACCCAAAAGACTGGGCAATACGTAGTCCAAATAATTAGACGTAATCTACCGATTACGTCTAAACGCATAACGTCGTTTTCCTATAGCAAATTGATTTCAACTTAAACTTCAGTTTTTCTCGTTAAATCTTTGCTAATGCATAAAATTATCATTAATTAGACATAAATGTGAGCGATTACCTCTTAAATGTGTAAAAATTGTGCTTCTAAACCACTTTTGTACACTTTAAAAATAAACATATACAACACACGAAGTGTGTTTGTCGTTTATAGAATTACATTGAATTATCTTGAACGAAATTATTTTTTGAATAGGTTACACATAACCAATTGTTGTTGTACAACAAACCACATCACTTTTTAGCTTTCTGTACTCTTTAATTAAATGAAACCTATATGTGTGTGTTAAAACTACCAGTTGTATGCATCATTAATTGTTGCGTTATGAAATGTATTCTTTAATAAAAATGTGGTTGACAGCAAACACGGAATAATACTTAACCCTTAAAGCGCTGGAGCTGAATTTTAAAGGCCTTTGCAAACAGTTTGGATCCAGATGAGACGCCACAGAACGTGGCGTCTCATCTGGATCCAAACTGTTTGCTATTCTGATAGTATTCTTTGAAAATAATTCGAAGAAAATGCTAATTTTAGAAATTCAACAGACGACATTTTAGCAGACGACAAATTTCCTAGCATGCAAAGGGTTAAAGGGATCTTTTCACGTTTTGGTAAATTGACAAAATTGAAAAAAGTTGTTTCAGATTCGCAAATTTTCGTTTAAGTTATGATTGAACTGTGAATGTCTATAATAGACGTGCGGTAACACCAAAAAGTGATTAACTCGATCGTTTTATTAATTATTTATTATCGCCTGATAAACAATTAAAATAAAAAATTAAGAATTAGTAGGTTTTGAGATTATGAATATCTTAAAAAATAATTATGACGCTGTTTTTTGCTTGTGTGTATGTTTTATGAAATGTAGTACATGTATGTATTGAAAAATAAATCTTGTATCTACAACAATCTTATTTGTGTCGTCACTCGCCTATATGACAAATGCCACGTACGTACATGTATAAAGCACCACGCTCACTTTGGGACTAATCAAAACAAGTCGGTATGGAATTTTTTTTGCTTTTAATCGATTAAAAACCCATTTTTTAAGAATGCAATTAACATCATCAGTACCTGCGTACAATTATCACATGGTACATGTAAATGTATATGGTTTGTTTTATTTTTATGTGATTCTGTACACAATGCATAACATGTATATTTCGGCAATATGCACACTCTTGGTAAACCGGAACTCTCTAAAAACCGGACGATCAGGCTGGTCCCGAGATCGTTCGGTTTACAGAGAGTCTACTGTACTGAACATTAACCATGGTCAAATATAGCCATTATACGCATCTTTTGGCGATTTAAAAACCTGAAAATTATACAGCGTTGCAACGCGAAACGATTGAATAATTTGGAGAATTCTGTTTTTGTCGTTAAATTTTGTGAAACTACAAAGATTGCTTATATAAAGTTTAAAATAGGTCGCTTATACATACTTGGCAGGATGGCCGAGCGGTCTAATTGGTTTTTACTCCAGGACTCCGGGGGTCACTGGTTCGAGCCCTGATGCGGGCTACTTTTTTCCCCTTTTTTAAATTTTATTTTTGATTGTTTACTGGAGCTTTTTAGATCCAATGTTTATATTTATCGATAAAAAGCATTTAATGACAAACTTAAAAACACGCCAAAAATCTGTGAAAAGGCCCCTTTAATAAAACTTTTTTTTTAAAGAATATATGGTAGGTGTTTATTTCGATCTAATACGCCATATGAGGCCCACGAGAACAACATATTTTCATAAGAAATCAACAAAAAGAAAACAAAAATGCAGAAATACGCACCAGCCCTATGCTCACACGCACACACTCACAAGTAAACAAAACATACATAAACGTACATGAAAAAAATTTAAATCATGAATAAAGGTGGCGAAGCTCATTATGAGTGAGACATAATAATCATCGAAACATAATACTGATAATCGAATAGTTCATTAAAAGCGAAAAAAGTCTCCGACACTGTATTAATGGACATACACTATACTTAAATCCTTTAGATAATTTACCCTTTCTCGTTCTATCAACCAATTTAACTCTTGTGCATACTCCTTACTCTAAATGCAAATATTATCTTGGTTTGGGGATTTCAATGTTATTTCTGTGATCATGGAGTCTAAGTGCAAGACTTAAAAAAAGTATGTTGTTTCGCTTGCGGTTGTTAAAGCCAAAACGGGGCTTCCCAGCTGGCACAGCTGCTGATATTCGGATCTGAATACTTAAACTTATTCAGACCTTATTCTTAACCGTTGCGCGTTTTACGATATCGGATTTTATGCGGGAATACAACTCAGTGAAACTATTCAATTTCTTATACAACATTGAGAATATTAACAGTTATTGAAATTAACAATATCAGCGACATTTTTTTTAAGACTAAACACCTTTTCAAGTATCGAATTTAACATGTCAATAAAATATATGAATACCAAAAAAGGTTTCATTTAATATTGTTCACATTAAACCTTTAAATGAAAGTGTCGCTTTAACTATTTTCCGTGTCTTAAAAATAAGCCGCGAATCGTTTGCTAAAAACAGTTAACAAAAAGGGCTACACGTTCTAATTCTTAATGAAATACAAAATAAGTATAACATAATTAATAACGTCCATAAACACACACGGCAAGATCAAAGTTTTAATGAAAAACTAATATGACATTCCACGTAAATTATTATTTTCGTCTAAATTGAATTCTATATATAGAGAAACAATGTATTTATAACCGACCAATGAGGTAACATTATGCAACTTTCAATTTACACAGTGCTATATGGCAACAATATGGAATTTGAACAGTGGTAGTGTTTTAAGGTCTGGACTATCATTACTTGTAAGTTTGTATAAACATTCTTCTAATACAATCAGTAAAATAATGTTTATATTTTATGTTTAATAATTTATTGCATGATTATTCTGTGCTGTTATATGAATTTGATGCTGTTAAAGCTTCCGACATGAATTCATGTCGGAACGATGCTATAACAAAATAACGTTAAACGATATGAGGTCGATGTAAATCGACCTCATATTTATAGGAGTACCTGAGTCGATTGCAAATCTTATCGAAAGTAATAAATTTTAAATTAATATTTTCACCTCCAAAAGTAAAAAAACAAACATTTGAAATAGTATCTTACCTTTAATTATGCTGTAAAATCCATAAATAATCAATTAACATAATCACTGACGATTATTCATTCAGGGTCTCTAATAATTATTTTAGTATAGTAAAATACAGACCCTAATGTCATCCTTTCACAGCTACAAGAAATATTAAAATGTGTTTATGAAGTTGAACATGATAAACTTTCCACTACGGCACACGCGCTACACCACTGCTGTGAGTGGTTGAGCTGGTGAGGCACCTTGCAGGATAACTGCATTTATCCTGTCACATGCCTTTAAATCAGCCTGATAACCAGGTTACCTAATAACCCAAATTATTGTATATGTTACTATATATAGTAACAAAATTTGCCGTTTTTTCGCGAATAACTCGTGAAAATCTCGGTATTGAGCAAGTGTGCAATTACTCCTATAAATATGAGGTCGATTTACATCGACCTCATATCGTTTAACGTTATTTTGCAATAGCATCGTTCCGACATGAATTCATGTCGGAAGCTTTAACAGCATCAAATTCATATAACAGCACAGAATAATCATGCAATAAATTATTAAACATAAAATATAAACATTATTTTACTGATTGCATTAGAAGAATGTTTATACAAACTTACAAGTAATGATAGTCCAGACCTTAAAACACTACCACTGTTCAAATTCCATATTGTTGCCATATAGCACTGTGTAAATTGAAAGTTGCATAATGTTACCTCATTGGTCGGTTATAAATACATTGTTTCTCTATATATAGAATTCAATTTAGACGAAAATAATAATTTACGTGGAATGTCATATTAGTTTTTCATTAAAACTTTGATCTTGCCGTGTGTGTTTATGGACGTTATTAATTATGTTATACTTATTTTGTATTTCATTAAGAATTAGAACGTGTAGCCCTTTTTGTTAACTGTTTTTAGCAAACGATTCGCGGCTTATTTTTAAGACACGGAAAATAGTTAAAGCGACACTTTCATTTAAAGGTTTAATGTGAACAATATTAAATGAAACCTTTTTTGGTATTCATATATTTTATTGACATGTTAAATTCGATACTTGAAAAGGTGTTTAGTCTTTAAAAAGATGTCGCTGATATTGTTAATTTCAATAACTGTTAATATTCTCAATGTTGTATAAGAAATTGAATAGTTTCACTGAGTTGTATTCCCGCATAAAATCCGATATCGTAAAACGCGCAACGGTTAAGAATAAGGTCTGAATAAGTTTAAGTATTCAGATCCGAATATCAGCAGCTGTGCCAGCTGGGAAGCCCCGTTTTGGCTTTAACAACCGCAAGCGAAACAACATACTTTTTTTAAGTCTTGCACTTAGACTCCATGATCACAGAAATAACATTGAAATCCCCAAACCAAGATAATATTTGCATTTAGAGTAAGGAGTATGCACAAGAGTTAAATTGGTTGATAGAACGAGAAAGGGTAAATTATCTAAAGGATTTAAGTATAGTGTATGTCCATTAATACAGTGTCGGAGACTTTTTTCGCTTTTAATGAACTATTCGATTATCAGTATTATGTTTCGATGATTATTATGTCTCACTCATAATGAGCTTCGCCACCTTTATTCATGATTTAAATTTTTTTCATGTACGTTTATGTATGTTTTGTTTACTTGTGAGTGTGTGCGTGTGAGCATAGGGCTGGTGCGTATTTCTGCATTTTTGTTTTCTTTTTGTTGATTTCTTATGAAAATATGTTGTTCTCGTGGGCCTCATATGGCGTATTAGATCGAAATAAACACCTACCATATATTCTTAAAAAAAAAAGTTTTATTAAAGGGGCCTTTTCACAGATTTTTGGCGTGTTTTTAAGTTTGTCATTAAATGCTTTTTATCGATAAATATAAACATTGGATCTAAAAAGCTCCAGTAAACAATCAAAAATAAAATTTAAAAAAGGGGAAAAAAGTAGCCCGCATCAGGGCTCGAACCAGTGACCCCCGGAGTCCTGGAGTAAAAACCAATTAGACCGCTCGGCCATCCTGCCAAGTATGTATAAGCGACCTATTTTAAACTTTATATAAGCAATCTTTGTAGTTTCACAAAATTTAACGACAAAAACAGAATTCTCCAAATTATTCAATCGTTTCGCGTTGCAACGCTGTATAATTTTCAGGTTTTTAAATCGCCAAAAGATGCGTATAATGGCTATATTTGACCATGGTTAATGTTCAGTACAGTAGACTCTCTGTAAACCGGACGATCTCGGGACCAGCCTGATCGTCCGGTTTTTAGAGAGTTCCGGTTTACCAAGAGTGTGCATATTGCCGAAATATACATGTTATGCATTGTGTACAGAATCACATAAAAATAAAACAAACCATATACATTTACATGTACCATGTGATAATTGTACGCAGGTACTGATGATGTTAATTGCATTCTTAAAAAATGGGTTTTTAATCGATTAAAAGCAAAAAAAAATCCATACCGACTTGTTTTGATTAGTCCCAAAGTGAGCGTGGTGCTTTATACATGTACGTACGTGGCATTTGTCATATAGGCGAGTGACGACACAAATAAGATTGTTGTAGATACAAGATTTATTTTTCAATACATACATGTACTACATTTCATAAAACATACACACAAGCAAAAAACAGCGTCATAATTATTTTTTAAGATATTCATAATCTCAAAACCTACTAATTCTTAATTTTTTATTTTAATTGTTTATCAGGCGATAATAAATAATTAATAAAACGATGGAGTTAATCACTTTTTGGTGTTACCGCACGTCTATTATAGACATTCACAGTTCAATCATAACTTAAACGAAAATTTGCGAATCTGAAACAACTTTTTTCAATTTTGTCAATTTACCAAAACGTGAAAAGATCCCTTTAAGTATTATTCCGTGTTTGCTGTCAACCACATTTTTATTAAAGAATACATTTCATAACGTTGCGCAACAATTAATGATGCATACAACTGGTAGTTTTAACACACACATATAGGTTTCATTTAATTAAAGAGTACAGAAAGCTAAAAAGTGATGTGGTTTGTTGTACAACAACAATTGGTTATGTGTAACCTATTCAAAAAATAATTTCGTTCAAGATAATTCAATGTAATTCTATAAACGACAAACACACTTCGTGTGTTGTATATGTTTATTTTTAAAATGTACAAAAGTGGTTTAGAAGCACAATTTTTACACATTTAAGAGGTAATCGCTCACATTTATGTCTAATTAATGATAATTTTATGCATTAGCAAAGATTTAATGAGAAAAACTGAAGTTTAAGTTGAAATCAATTTGCTATAGGAAAACGACGTTAGGCGTTTAGACGTAATCGGTAGATTACGTCTAATTATTTGGACTAGTGTGCAATAAACCGGTTGTTGGCACACTGTGCCAAAATTGGTTATTTGCAAACTTCCGGTTATCTCGCACCTGTTGTCCAGTAACGGCGGATCGTCGGCACGCGTTGACGTTACGTAATTGGCGACCGGAGCTTCAAAACAAAATGGCGTCTGAACGGGTTTTGGAATCGCTATCGAATCGTTTACTAGATTTAGAGAGCATCGTTGAAAATAACTGATGAATTTGTCAATGCACACACAAAAAACAACAATATCGGGCATTCACGGGTTTAAAAGTTGGCTCGAAAGCATTGGAGATGGTCGAGAAAGTATACATACTCCAACACAAGAGATTAATATGCTGCTCGCAAGGTTCTTTATGAATCTAAAGACATCGGACGGAGAGAATTACGAACCAGATACAATCAAATCCATTTTTTTTGCAGCGTGAGGCTAATAGGTTTTTGAAGGACAGGGATTACGGGACCAACCTGATGACTAGTGAAATATTCCACCACGCCCGATAAATGTTAGCAACAAAACAAATGATTGCTAAATCACACGGCTTGGGAAATAAGAACAATAGATCAGATCCGTTCACAGAAGACGAAATTCAAATTCTGAAGAAAAAATGACTTCTTGGCACAGATAGGTACTACCTTAAGGTTATTAAAATATTGCTTTATTAAATGTCTAAATTTATCTTATATCATAATATCAAAATATAAACTTACGTGGTGGTCATCAAATTATAAATCCGTATTGTTTTAAGCAGATAATACACACTAAACATGTTTGTGTTTACATCGATATCATATTGAATGTATAATATTACGACTACACAGTAAATGAAACGTCATAACGATGACGTTTTGACACAATTAGCCCAGGGCTGTCAATCAATACTTGTATGTCCATCAGTTAAAATTGGATAGTAATTATACTAATCAAAATAAATCAACAGTGTCTTTGGGTCTATGTAAAATACGATTGTGACATTGGAATTATAGATCTAGCCCTATTTTCTTTTGTTACAAGACAAAACTATAGTCCTATGTTCTTTTGTTAGGCTACAAAGCGAAATTATAGCCCTATTTTCTTTTGTTACAAAGCAAAGTGTTGCGGGTACTAAACACATGAATTCAAACAAAGAAACTAGATAGATCTCTAAATTTTTGATTTCTTAATTTATTTTCAGAATCGCCAGAGTCACTTATAAACACTGTTTGGATGAACAATATGTTGCAGTTCGGCCTACGGGGTCGACATGTCACCATGTTGTAGAGAGATGTTGAAATCCTGCAAACATCACAAGGAAGGGGATATCTTGCGTTCACGGAATGATTAAAGTAACATTACTATTCAAAATCAACGACAATTTCGTACAATTGTTCGTAAAATTAACTTAACCAATTAAAATCAGTTTTCCTTATGGCAATTGCCGAAATTTCAACGTCTTATGTGGTCTGGTAAAATAGATGTTTGTAGATACAAAATGCTCGTTTTTATTATTGTTTTGCATATCTATTCATACGACACATGAACACTAAAATGGTGTTCGTAAGTCGTATGAATGGATATATTCGCGGGAATTAATTGTGGCCACAAATAAATAAAAACGAGCATTTTGTATCTACACAAATCTATGTATTCATAACACATTTAGCGTTGAAATTTTGGCTCTTGCTATGAGGAACACTGATTGTTAAGGTGGTAACTATATTTTACGAAATACTTAACGAAATTTTTGTTGTTTTTGAGCGTTATAGAGACTTAAACTATGACTAGGAATGGCATCTAGGCGGATCCAAGAGCGTTCACACCTAAGATGTTTACCAAACCAGGGGCGCTAGGTTTGACCCAAGCAAGCTCTTCATGAATTGTACATTTAATGCCGCGGTACAAATACATTTCAAAATAATTGATGAATGAAGAACTAAAAAACAAACTTTGTGTGAAGTGAACGGTGTAATGTTTTAACAAATATATTACTTTGAAATTGTGCATGCAGAGACGCTTATTTTATTTTTCAGTTTATACATTGTCTAAAGATCGATATACACGACATATGTATACACATGATGAACATAGGCGATAAACAGTTCATTATATAAAGAAAATGTGCCTTTAGTAGCCCGAGTGTAAATAAACACCAAGTGTGCCAATAACCACTAGAGGCACACTTTTTCTCGGGCTGAAGCTCTCGTGCAAAAAACTCACCAAGTGTGCCAATAATCACTAAAGGCACACTTTCTGCATATAATAACCTATACTTATTACGCTAGTTGACCACGTGACCTCGAATATCCGTCAGTCGCTCTCCGGTGGCGGACTACTTTTTTCTATTAATAAAATACCAAATACATGTACTGGTCAGCGAGTATTTGTCGGACAGCAGTATTTACCGGACGTTCTATTCATTTCGAGTATTTTAACCCTTTAGAACAGTTTGCTACGTCACATACTTACACGCGATTGTTTTTGACCTGAAAATCAATAGAGGTCATCTGCCAGTCTTGATCAATGTTCCAATGAAGTTTCATATGCGTAAGCATTCTTGAGTTATCATCCGGAAACCATTTTACTGTTATGAGTCACTGTGACCTTGACCTTTGATCTAGAGACCTGAAAATCAATAGGGGTCATCTGCCAGTCGTGATCAATGTACCTATGAAGTTTCATGATCCTAGGCGTAAGCATTCTTGAGTTATCATCCGGAAACCATTTTACTATTTCGAGTCACTGTGACCTTGATCTTTGACCCAGTGACCTGAAATTAATAGGGGTCATCTTCCAGTCATGATCAATCTACCTATGAAGTTTCATGATCCTAGGCCTAAGCGTTCTTGAGTTATCATCCGGAAACCATCTGATGGACAGACCGACCGTCAGACCGACATGTGCAAAACAATATACCCCCTCTTCTTCGAATGGGGGCATAATAAACATATATCGGATTTGCTTGCAAAATGTGTATAGTTAATTAGTTAATTGAAGGGAAACAAATCTTGACCATTATAAATTCACTGCTGGGATTATCGCCCTTGATTTGTTTGTAATAGCTGTGTTTCGAAATTTGTAATATTGAATAGTCTAATCTATGTTAATGTTTGCATGGTTATTTTAAGAATAAACCCCACATTTGATACAACAATATGAGTTTAGGAATGCTAGCATTAATTAAACGACTTATAAAAGGATAATTGTATATTAAAGGGGCCTTTTCACAGATTTTGGCATGTTTTGAAGTTTGTCAGTAAATGCTTTATATTGATAAATGTTAACATTGGGTCTAAAAATCTCCAGTAAAAAAGAAGAATACAATTAATGAATCAAAAAAAGTAACACTTAACGGGGCTCGAACCACTGACCCCTGGAGCAAAAGTCTACCGCTCTATCCACTAGACCATCCGCGCTTATACCAATTTCAAGGTATTTTTTACCTCATATAAGCAATCCTCGTAGTACCAAAAATATACAACGACACCAACAGAATTTTCCAAATTATTTAATCGTTTCGCGTTGCAACGCTTTATAATTTTCAGGTTTTTAAATCGTCAAAAGATGCACATAATGGCTATATTAGACCATGGTAAATGTTCAGTATTACTGTTTAATTAATAGTCGATTGAACATGTGGGGTGAAACATACAATGTGTACATAGAAGCTCAAGCCGGATACCGAAACGGTATGGGAACTGTTGACAACATTTTTGTACTGCAGGGTATTATTAACCATATTTTGAATCAAAATAAAAAAAACTGTACACAGCTTTTGTCGATTTTACGAAAGCATTTGACTTTTAAGTAAGAGATATCATATGGTATAAATTGATAAAATTAGGGGTACGTGGTAAAATGTTGAATATAGTTAGGTCGATGTACAATGTTGTTAAATCGAAAACAAAATTTAATAATGAAATCAGTCACGATTCGTTTACATGCTATTTGGGAGTGAGACAAGGTGAATCTTTATCGCCATTTTTGTTCTCAATGTATTTAAATGATATCGAGGAACATTTTATGCTAAATAAGTTTGAAGGAGTTAATCTTGGTATGATAAAACTGTTTTTATTGTTATATGGTGATGATATTGTATTATTTGCAGAATCGGAAGCCGGACTGCAAAATGGATTAGATTTATTAGAGCAGTATTTTACTAAATGGAAGCTATGCGTTAATGTGAATAAAACAAAAATATTGATTTTTAAAAAAGGAGGACAGAATAGACGAAATTTAAATTTTTATTACAAAGGACACATTGTAAAAATAGTGAATAGTTTTACAAACCTAGGCATAGTATTTACCACTGGGGGTTCTTTTTCATTAACGTATGATGCACTCACAGGACAGGCTCTTAAAGCAATATACAAGCTAAAATCTAATTTAGTTAAATACCCAGATATATCAGTTAATCATAGACTTGATCTTTTTAATAAACTTATTGAACCTATTCTAAGCTATGGTTGTGAAGTATGGGGGTTAAATAATAGTGTCAAGATTGAAAGAATACATATACGATACTGTAAACAAGTGTTAGGTGTGAGGTTGCAAACACAAAATAACTTCGTTTATGGAGAACTAGGACGTGTACCATTAATAAATAAACGTATAATTTGTGTTTTAAAGTACTGGTTTAAAATATTACAATCCGATGATGTCAAGTACATACAAATTGTTTACGATATGTTATTACATGATCATGATATATACCCAGAAAAAAAGTCTTGGGTTAAAGGGGCCTTTTCACAGATTTTGGCATTTTTTTAACTTATTCATTAAATGCTTTATATTGATAAATGTAAACATTGGATCATAAAAGCTCCAGTAAAAAATCAAGACAAAAAATTAAAAAAGGAAAAGAATATTGCCCGGAGCAGGTTTCGAACCAGTGACCCCTGGAGTCCTGAAGTAAAAACGCTTTAGCCTACTGAGCTATTCCGCCGAGTACACATTCTTGACGTATTTTATACATTATATAAGCAATCTTCGTAGTTTCACAAAATTTAACGACAAAAACAGAACTCTCCAAATTATTCAATCGTTTCGCGTTGCAACGCTTTATAATTTTTAGGTTTTAAAATCGTCAAAAGATGCATATAATGGCTATATTAGAGCATGGTTAATGTTCAGTATTACTGTTTCCTCACAAATATCATAACTGAAACGAAAACTTACGAATCTGAAACAACTTTTTTCAATTTTGTCAATTTACCAAAGCGTGAAAAGATCCCTTTAAATCTCTCAAGGATGTATGAGACAGATTAGGTTTTAGTGATGTGTGGTTTTTTCAAGGGGTAGGAGATATTAAGATATTTTTATCAGTAGCTAAACAACGAATTTCTGATATGTTTTTGCAAGCCTGGTCAAGTGAAATGGAAAACACGACCAGAGGTAGAACTTATAGACTTTTTAGTAGCTTTAAGTTACAACCATATTTAAATTTTGTAAATATCTAAAAATTTAGGATGGCGTTAACTCGTTTTAGAGTATCTGCCCATAGACTTGAAGTGGAAGCAGGGAGATGGCACAAGTGTAGAAAATGCAAACACTGTAATGTCCTTGAGGATGAATTTTATTTTTTACTTAAATGCCCAACATTTATTAATTTACGTAAGAAATACATAAATAAATACTATTGGAAGAATACAAACATGATAAAGTTTATCGAACTCTTACAGACTGACAATGAAAAAAGTGTACGAAATCTATCCATTTTTGTTTTTAAAGCATTTCAATTGAGAGCTGACTTATATTATCAGTAGTTTCTCTCCAAGTACCTTCATTTATTTATCTAATTTATATTTAAAAAAAATACAATATACGATAAAGTGTACATGAATTTGTTGTATTAAGCATTTGATCTACGTTATGTTAACAATTCTGTACGCCATTGACCATTTGTGAATATATTGTGTTGTAATATGTGTTTACTCATGGGCTTAAAGCCTAATGTATGTTGAATAAACTCTAAACTGTTTCCTCACACATATCATAACTTCAAGGAAAATTTGCGAATCTGAAACAATTTTTTTTCAATTTTGTCAATTTACCAAAGCGTGAAAAGGCCCCTTTAAAGTGTCTTTTTTACAATTTGGACTGTAAAGCAACACATGGATTGGATTACAGAAAACAAATGCAATCAAGGGAAAAGACACATCTGCAGCGTGCCGTCTCTGCTGTCAAGCAGCACAATATGAAAATTAGGGTCGCTGCACGGGAATTCAATGTTTCACGTAGAACATTGTCAGATCATGTACATGGGCGTGTTGGCGAGTCACGCACAGGTCCAGTGAGCCTATTAAACGAAGAGGAAGAGCGGACTCTTTCTTGTGAGTTATCTGTTATACATGGCGGATCATGGTTTCCCTATGACACGAAATAGAACCCGTGTTTATATTCGGGAAATCATGAAGCAGGTTGGTTCGATCATTTATGTTTGCAATTTAAAAGTCTGTTATCTAATTACAAAAACTGTACATATGGTTGAAATGTTTTACCTATCACTGTTTCATTTACCCCGGACACGTATATTCCTTTATAAACGTCTTCATAACACGGTCCCGCCCCTTACTTTACATATATTGTTGTATTATATGATATTATGTAGATTTACTTTCGAACTAATGTACAGGTTAGGTAAGACATATCCGTACAAGGTGTCAGAGAATGGGACGTCAGATGAATGGTTCCGAAAATTGTTTGCGCGCCACCCGGAACTTCAAGAACGGACGCCCCAGAGTTTGGATCCGGCACGTTCCTCGATGTCGAGGGAGGATGTCTTATACCCATTATTTGACTTTTTGGACAAAACCCTCACACAGTATGGTGTAAAAGATAAACCGTCACAAGTAAGTTGTTATATATCGTAAACGGGTCTATATCAACTGACATCCACAAGGAATACTTAAGTGAAAATGTTAGTTAGTTTTGTTAAGGTTTGTGTAATTCATCATTACTTGATAGGTCCTTATGAAGTATTTCCTCATTTATGTATTGTTCATATAGTGTTTCAAAGTAACACAAAATTGTTTATTTATGAGTATTTACCATGCTACATCGTCTGTTGACATTTTTTCACAAGAAATTAACCTGTCCTGCAAGGTCAGTTTAAAGGCTATTTATAGTATGCAAATCTTGAAATTCTGGCAGCCAATCAGAACCCACGAATCAACCGGAAGCTTATTTTCATGATGGTAGTTTGACACTATCAACACAGTCGATTATTTTGATGTTTAAAGACGATAAACATTTGGAAAAAAACAACAAATCTTAAAGAAGAAAGGTTAATAATTATTTTCATTATGATTCATGGTCATATATTTATAAAATATTTGTGATGTAACAACTTTATAAAAATTACCCACGACTCAACCAGACTATAGCATATGTTCAATTTGCAATTGTTCCTGTGAATACTGTATATTATACTATATACAATTTTCTCCGTTTGAATATATTTATGAACAATGTCCGTAACGTCATTTATTTGTAAATTTTGAGAAAACGGCTCAGATAAAATGGAAATTGGTAAACACATGTCGTCTTTATTCTCTAAATCAGACAAATGGTTTGGAACAGTACACATCAGGGAGGAAAATATGATATATATCCAGAATCGTTAAAGTATATACATTCAAACATGTCATTTTTACTCAAAACAATGGCGATGTCCGCTCGATTTATCAAACTATTTTTATATTCCATGTCAGCGTGTTATGTGTACATATTACATATACATGTTTCGAAAATTAAAAAGAATATATACATTCTGTAAGTTAATTTTGTTGGAAAAACAATGATGAAGATAATATAATTAGAAGTGTATATTATGTTTGTTTTCTAAGCAATCATAAATGTCACTTAACCTTGAAAAGTATGCGTTTTTTCATATTAGGCATTATTTCTTGCGTAATGACCGCAGGCCATAACCAGATGTATGTTTTTAATGCGTTTCTACAAGCTTGATATCAAAAAAGTAAAATATGTAACAAATGACATGTTAAAGTTTCGCCGCATTACTAGTTAAAATTCTAAACGCATTCCGCCTTTATAATTGTCGCCTATACAAATAATTAACGCGTGTTTTCATAGAACGATATTACGCATGTTACGCGATTTTGTTGTTTGAATCAAACGGCACGCCTCTATTCTATATTCAAGATTATGTAACAGTTGTTGTATTTCATTGTGTGTATGAGCATTCGTATTACATGGAGGTTAACCTTGGAACAAACAACTTCTTGAAACGGAAAATAACAACATGTTGACAGCGCTGGTCCAGAAAAAAACTAACGAATTGAGCAGGCTGGGACGAAAATGTGTCGTGTTGTGAAAAAAACCGGTCATAATGCTTGTGCGTAAAGTGTCGTTCCAGATTAGCCTGTGCAGTCCGCTTTCCGCCTAAACTGGATTTTCGCTAAGATGAGACATCATTTAAACGAACAATTCCATAAAAGCGAAAATTTGCGTCCCTGATTAGCCTGTGCGAACTGCCCAGGCAAATCTGGGATGACAATTTATGCACAAGCATTATGCCCAGTTTTCTCAGAACACGACACATATACTCTTTGCAGTACGAGTATACTTTAACAGCCATGTAAAAATATTTATGAAAATTTCCATTTTGTTTTTCAGATAAAAGCCGCATGATGAGTAATTCAGAAAGAACAAAGTGGTAAGCAGACATTAAAAAACGGGAACGGGCAAAAAACAATATGAAAGCAAAGTCCGTTAAAAATATTCAAATACAAGTCAACCATCCAGGGAAAAGGCAACATCTGCATCACAAAAAACGACAAGAAAGGAGAGAACGGGTGAAGGCGAACAAACTACATGAACGGAAACAAGTGTGGCGTTCTCAGAAGCAATGTATAGCGGTCGGTGATTTGTCGGAAACGGAAAGTCAGTCACCGAAAATGGTATTTAAGTATAGAACGGAGAAGAAGAGGGCACTAGATAAATTTAAACAGGCATTACCAGTAACCACGATAAAACGACGATCAGTTTTAAAAAGCTGCCTTACTGAATCCAAATCCCCAACTGCAAAACATATCATCAGACAGATGGCTACCCCACCGGACGATGTTGCCGCGTCAGTTTTAAAGAACGTGAAGGACATGTTAACAGAGAATAAGTTTTATCGTTCAAAAGAAAAGAGAGTGGAGACAAATGCAATACTATCCCCTGTTAGTGGTGAGCACCTATCAGCAAAAACATCGAAAACAAAAGTGGCTCGACGGCTTGGACTTTAGGTAAAAGCATTATCTCGGGGACAACGACTGATGACGAAACAACTTACATCGCCGAAGTCATGTTGGGAGCACACACAACGCAAAGGACGCTCTGATGGAGTAACAAATGAACAGAAATCAACAATATTGCTATGACCTATTATTACCTTTAAATAGTCAGTTACGATGTACACATAGTATGATTGTCAATGTCATGAGTAAATCATTGTTTATTCTATAATTATTAAATGTTATACTAGTATAATCAATATAATGATATATTGATAAGTTCTTTGCATATTATTTATTAATTCATCATATTATAATGATTACCTTTGTCATAAATTACATTTAACTCGCAAGTATTTCGCGGTATTTTCTCTTTTCCGCCATCTTGAATGTTTACTATTATATGACGTCATTCATTGAAATTGTGCTTAATCATGTCATTCATTGATGATTTGCCTAGTCATGTGACATCATTCATTGAAACATGCGTATCACGTCACTTTACTACGAGTATAAATAGGGCCAAACTGTCGTTTGGTTTCAGTTGCGTTTTGGCACTCATTGGAAAGGGTCAATGATAACGAGGTTAGATGACTTGATTTTTCTTTTAGGCTAAGAAACAAATAACATCAGAAAACAGAAAAAATATGAAACTTGAGAAATTACTTTTGTGTCAATAAAAAGCGATATTTTAATTTATGCAGTCTTTATTTTCTTTATTCAGTGGGAAATTTGTGATGTTGGCACCGTCTGACGGCCACCAGACGGACCGGCATAATATTGGTGTCAGAGTATTGGGATTAAGTTTATAGATAACTGACCCACGAAAAATGAGTTGTAAACTTGATAAAATGTTGAAATTGTGACAATGTTTATTTTTTAAACAAGCTGTTGTGCTACAGAATACTGAACAGTAAAGAATCTCCAAATAGAAATGAACACAAAGCATTTCGTTGTTTATTTATTATGACAATGAAAATCAAAATCTTCTGCTATTGTGTCCGGTCATGCTTGGTTGGATCGTTCCCGTCACGCATCATTGAATCGCTCTGAAATTAGATACAGAACTTATAGATATATTGCATACATCACGTTTTGCTCTAAAGATTAAACAAAAAGGTAAGTTTTTTTTTCCTTTTTAAATTGTATATGATAAGATGGAAACGAGATCACATAGAGTAATTTATAGTCCTAAATTGTGTGAGATTAGTGTCGATAGAAGTGTTGATGGTAATGTAAACACGTATCAGGCAGATGGTAGTACAACTCTTCATGAAATTGCTACAGCAGGAGTTAGTCAGAATGATAGACAAATTTTGGATAGTTCGATAAATGAGCAAATTTTATAAAAATTGACAATGTTAGATACTTTGTGTAGTCGCATTGAAAATATGGATTCAAAACTTTAAATTTGCAATCAAGAATTCAAGAAATTGAACAACCTGACAGAGAGACCTCATTTAATTTTGCAAGAAATGCATGAAAGTCTGATGTTAGACACACACAGTCTGATCCACTTATTCGGAGGGATCCACTTAATAATCACAACATGAGCAATAATGTTTCTTCTCAGTTTGGCTCATATAACATGGTCCCAGCACACAATGCTGTCATGCCATCTGTCAACAACAGTATCACAAGTCATTTGAAATTGAAACCTCAAAACTACAGTGGTGATGACGATTTACAAGATTTCTTGACTCAGTTTGAATTGACAAGTGACATTAACAGATGGTCATACAAAGAAAAATCTTTGTATTTGGCTACTGTCTGAACTGGCAATGCAAGGTCACTGCTTTGTGAAATGACTGAATTGGAAAGGCGAGATTATCAGAGTATAGTTGGAAAGTTAAAAGCACGTTTTGGCAATGAACACAAATCTGAAGTGTTTCGCACCCAGTTAAAATCAAGGGTTAGGAACAGGAACGAAACGATCCCTGAATTAGCTCAATCAATAAGAAAAATGACAAGCTTATCCAACTGCAAACATCGAAGTCATTGAAGCGTTAGCACTTGACAGTTTTATTGACGCTTTAGATAATACAGATATCAGACTTAGGCTAAGAGAAATTAGTCCTAAAAACATTTTTGAGGCTGAACAAATTGCTGTTAAAATGGAGGCTCATAGATTAGCTGACCGACAAAGAAACAGACCAGTCTTGAATGTACAGACAGGTCAAAATTCTGATCATACCAGGAAAGAAATAACACAATCCTCACCCCTAAGGCATGCACCTAACAATAACAAGCATACTGACAAAAGTTCATGGGGACCCAAATCAATGTATGATAGTAATAGGAAATATGGAAATTTTAGAGACAATAGAACTCACAATCAGTTAAGGAACAATAACAGAACCCCAAATAAAAGTTTTTAGGGAAACGAAAAGTGGTCGAATTGGCGGGATCACAGTTCGACAGTAAAACAAAACGATCCCAAATTGCATTAAATAACTTGGGATCTGAACATGGCTACTTTCTAAGTACAAAATTAGGTGACAATTGGATAGCTATGTTGGTAGATAGTGGTGCTAATGTTAGCATTCTTAGTAAACAGACAATTGAAAATTTACCATACTTTATTAAACCTAAATTAGAACCAGTTACTACTTTGATAACTGTAACAGGAAAGTCAACTCCATTTTTAGGCAAAACTGAAGTTGAAATTTGCATTGGTAACCAAAAGGTTAAACACACATTTCTAATTGCTGATATTAAACAAGATGGAATCTTGGGTTTAGATTTCTTGACTAAAAATGAATGTGATTTGATGTTCAGTAGAGGTTCCATTGTTTTGCATGGTGAAAGAATACCTTGTATTTGGAATAGTAACCCTAGTTGAGGCAAATTGTTGTCGTATTGCTGTTTCTGAAACTGTAGTAGTTTCGCCAGCGAGTGAAACTATCGTCTTTGGGAAACCATTGGATAAGATTGATCGAAATAGCGTTGGGATGTTGGAAGTCTCTCAGAAATTTGCTGAGAATAGTGGGTTAATGATAGCTCGTGTCTTAGTTGATCCAAAGTTTGGAAATATTCCTATTCGAATTGCTAACTTTGGGAAAGAACCTCAGAAAATTTATGAAAACACTGTAACGGCAGTTTATGAACCAGTTACTGTAGTTGAAAGTCAATGTAGTGATTCAAGTTTTAGTGAGTAGTGTTGTGCCAGAACATTTACAAGAGTTGTACGATAGGTCATCACAAAATTTAAATGAGGATCAGAAACTTAAGTCAAGACAATTGTTAACAAAACATCAAGATGTCTTCTCCAAGAACGATAGTGACATAGGAAATACTGATTTGGTTACTCATAAAATTGATGTGGGTAATAGTAAACCAATTAAGACCTATCCCTATAGAATTCCCATAGCAAAACGGAAAGCAGCGCAAAAAGAAATTGAAAAGATGGCTGCTGATGGCATTATTGAACCAGCTTGTTCTCCATGGTTATCTCCCATTCAAATTGTGACAAAAGCAGATGGTTCTCTTAGATTTTGCTGTGATTTTAGGAAACTCAATGATGTAACAATTAAAGAAAATCAACCGTTACCTAGAATTGAAGACAATCTTGATGCTTTAGAAGGTTCAAAATGGTTTAGTTATTTAGACCTGAGGCAAGGCTTTTGGCAAATTTCTATTGACAAAGAGAGTAGACCCATCACTGCGTTTAGTTTGCAAGGTGGAAAATAATGGCAGTTTTGTAAGCTTGCATTCGGACTTTGTAATTCCCCAGCTGTCTTTACCAAGTTAATGCTAATGACATTTTCAGATTTGATTTGGAAGACTGTTGTGTTGTATTTAGACGACAGCATTGTGATGGCACGTACTTTTGATGAGGCAGTCGTTAATTTGGAAAATGCATTTATCAGGTTGAGGAAGGCAAATCTAAAATTGCATCCTAAGAAATGTAAACTGTTTCAAAGAGAAGTTACTTTCCTTGGTCATGTGATTAGTGAGAAAGGGATTTCTACATGTCCAAAAAAGGTTCAAACTGTTAAAGATTGGCCTACACCAAGATCCGTAAAGGAGGTCAAAAGTTTCATTGGCTTGGTGTCTTTCTATAGGAAATATATTCACAATTGCAAAGCCATTTTATGAACTTTCTGAGAAAGGTGTAAAATTTAGTTGGTCGGAAAATTGTCAAGTTGCTTTTGACAAGTTAAAAGATGCCTTGATAAACAGTCCTATCTTGGCATATCCTACACAAACAGACAAGTTTGTTATTGATCTAGACTCGTCAAATGTTGGAACTGGGGCAGTTTTGTCTCAGATACAAAATGGACAAGAAAAAGTAATTGCTTATTACTCTAAATGTTTTTCATAACAAGAAAGAGGTTATTGTGTTACAAGAAAAGAATTAAATGATGTTGTTCTTGCCATTAAACACTGGCATCATTATTTGTATGGTCAGGAATTTACTGTCAGAACAGACCATGCAAGTCTGAAATTGTTAATGAATTTCAAGGACTTAGATGTACAGCTATGTCGCTGGTTAAATGTTCTTTCAAATTACAATTACAAAATTGTTTACCGGCCAGGAAAATTGCACTCAAATTGTGATGCAGTAAGTCGTAGACCTTGTTATGAGAGTAATTGTTTGTACTGTGAGAGAATTGAATCAAGGTTTATGGAACAAAACAAGACTTGTGCTAGAATTAGCACACATTTATACCCAAATGTGACAAATTTAAACCCAAATGTGACTAATGTAAACCCAAATGTGACTAAGAGTTCTACAGATTCAAAGACTAACGAGTTCGTTTTGCATAGCGTTAAGTCTTTTAGTGAGACAAAGTTGTTGCCACTCATATTGGTAATATTGTGTTTGCTCATTTTGAGGGATCCGTTGGTTATGATGGTTGTATGTATTTGTGCTTTGTTTGTAAGGAATGTTATGGAACCAAGTTCTGGTGATAAAGAGACCAGTTCTGGGTCAGAGATACACTCCATAGTTACACCAAAGTCAGGCTTAAAACAGGTTAAGATACAAAAGACAGTAGAACTCCCTGACACGTATAAACAAAATTCATGCAGTGTTGTTGCAATGCAGGATTTATCAAATTTACAGCTGATTAAATTACCAGAGTGTATTGATAACAGATATTGCAAGAAAACCAATTCAAGGGTGTGCAGTGTAAATGTCACCCCAGTAGAAAATAGTAGTAATTGTATTGCAAATGAAACTAGTTGTCATACTGAATCAAATCCAGAGGATTCAGTCAATGACAAATTAAATTCTATTGACTTAAAGAATTCAGATCTAAAGGAATTGACAAGGCTACAAAAGGAAGACTCTAATACTCTGTGTAGTAAGAGACTGGGTAGAAAGTAGTATTAAACCAGATTGGAATGATGTTAGTGATAAATGCCCTCATGTTAAGTATTTTTGGTACAGATGGGATTCATTGTTCTTAGAAAATGAGGTGTTGTACAGAAAATGGGAACACGAGGATAGTAGTTTGTTTGATTTGCAAATAGTTGTTCCCAATAGTCTCAAGGAATACATTTTATATCAGTTACACGATAGTGTTACTGCAGGACATTTAGGCGTCAAGAAAACTTTACAAAATATCAGAAAGAGGTTTTTCTGGAAAGGATTGCGTAGAGATGTTGAAACGTGGTGTAAGAAATGTACAATTTGTGCAAGTAGGAAGTCTCCTCAAATAAAAAATAAAGCCCCAATAAAGCAGTTCAATTGTGGTGCCAGATGGGAAAGAATTTCCATAGATTTTGTTGGTCCTTTTGCACTTACGAAAAAAGGAAATAAATATTTGATGGTTGTCGTTGACCAGTTTACAAAATGGACAGAATGTGTTCCATTACCAAATATAGAAACTGTTACTGTAGCAAATGCTTTGATAGAAAAGGTCTTACAAACTTTTGGTATGCCATTATCAATTCATACCGACCAAGGTGTTGAGTTCGAGTCCAATTTATTTAAAGAATTGTGTAATCTCTTTGGTATTCAGAAAACCAGAACTACAACATATAGACCACAATCAAATGGTGGTACAGAAAGAACGAACAGAACGATTACTAGCATGTTGACTTCGTTTGTATCACAATTTCGTGATGAATGGGATCAATATGTACCTTTCTGCTTGATGGCATACAGGTCATCTGTTCACTCTGCTACTGGTCACACCCCATATAAAATGATGTTCGGTGACGACATGAGAATGCCCATTGATCTTGTTTTTGGTCATCCTTCAGGTTCTGAAAATAGACTAAATGAAAATGGCAATGAGTACATAAACAAATTAAAAAAAAGGCTCTATGATGTGCATAATTTTGCCAGAAATAAGCTCAAACTTTCAAGTGATGTAATGAAAAAGAATTACGATTTGAAAATTAACTTACAAACATACAAAATTGGTGATAAAGTTTGGTATTTTAACCAACAACGTAGAGTTGGTCTTAGTGGAAAACTGGCACAACAATGGACTGGACCATGTTTGGTCGTTGAAAAAGTAAATGATGTTTTATATCGCATTCAAATAACAAAAGAACAAAAAACTAAAGTTATTCACCATGACAACTTGAAAATGTATTTTGAAGGAAATTATTAATCAGACAATGAATCTTCAATATAAATTAATCTCATTTTGTAATACATATAATTTTATTTTTTTTACAGAAAAGTTATACCTGCCTCGTTTGTGGGGATATCACGTTCCCAACACGTATGAAATGTTACAACCATGTGGTGGAGCAGCATTCCGGGGTCTCGTGGAAATGTGTTCGGTGTTGTAAGGTCTTCCACCGAAACACGCCTGGCAATGGTCCGTGCCACAATCAAAAAGAGGACTATATAAGGTTTGTACAGATGACGGGCGCACGTGGAGCGGAGGCGGAGAAAGTCCTAAGCGAGTTTAAGCTGAAGGTCCCTTCACTGATAAGAGGCACTGGACACATCCAGACAGATGTCAAGAGGCCAGAGGATCATGACGCCACGCGGCGAATCGCCACTAGACCAGCTCCTGTATTTTCGGGAAAACGCCTGCCAGAAATGCAAGCAAATGAAGACAACTGGAAGCGGGCCAAGAAGAGCCTGTCTCTTAGTTCTTCCAGTGCGTCATCAGAAAAAAGTTCTTCCTCCTCAGATTCCTCAAATTCTTCCATCGTGAGAGAACCAAACGTTTCAGTCCTGGAACCAGAAAAGGATCACCCAAAATCCACTACGCAACAAATTGAAAAAATCTACACAGAGAAAATTGAATTGATTGTAATAAATGCTGAAGGAAAATTATTTATAACCACAAAACCCACCATTGAAAACACCATCAAGTACTCTAACCTAATTGATCGAGATCCAACTTACTTTGACATTATCCTGAACCATCTTAGATATCAACAGCAGAAATGCCACATCTCGTTGGACGTTCTTCCCAACACCAGGCATGAATTGGCTTGCATAAGCCTAGAGGCAAAATTTTTATGAATTGAATGCCCTTGTAAAGATTTGTGATGAAAAAAGATCTAATTTGAAATTGTGATCAGTGGAGATTGAAAATGAATTAAGTTAAAGGACAGTTAATGTTTCCTTGTTTTTTTTTAAAGTAAATGTTGAAGAATATTTATAATTCAAATGGTTATAATTCATCTGTCACGGTATTTCTTAAAATGTTTGGTATTTGTCTTCATGGTCACGTGACTCGTGATGATGTTCACATGTTAGGCATCTATTCATGACATAATTATTTTCATGAAATAATTGCTTACATAAGATAAACACCGTGGTAGAAAAATGCTATTAATGAATTACCTTTCGGTATATTGGATAATTGTGAACGAATGATGTTTGTGAATGTGTGTTGTGTTTTCGTTATGAACTTACGATAAAGATATTTCAAACAAAGAAATGTGTTGATTATTGGTTATATTGCAAACAAAAAGCATTGCAGATAATAGATTGCGTACTTATTGCGTACTTACTATTTCTTTTTGATGATAATTGATGAGTAAATCATTCTTCAAATAGCCGGATTTCAATGGATAAGTTTCATCTGAAAATGCTGTCGCCATTTTCTTTAAATTTGTAAAACGTATATGCCGGAAACGGAAGTAAAGTAGAGTAATTAACTCTAAGATGGAAAATTAAAGAAAAGGTTCGGTTACATACTACAATACAAATAGTACTTTCAAACTTCTAATTAGGGACCAATTCCTATAGGAGGGGGCAATGCTATGACCTATGTCAATGCCTATTATTACCTTTAATAGTCAGTTACGATGTACACATAGTATGATTGTCAATGTCATGAGTAAATCATTGTTTATTCTATAATTATTAAATGTTATACTAGTATAATCAATATAATGATATATTGATAAGTTCTGTGCATATTATTTATTAATTCATCATATTATAATGATTACCTTTGTCATAAATGACATTTAACTCGCAAGTATTTCGCGGTATTTTATCTTTTCCGCCATCTTGAATGTTTACTATTATATGACGTCATTCATTGAAATTGTGCTAAATCATGATATTCATTGAAGATTTGCTTAGTCATGTGGCGTCATTCATTGAAACATGCGTATGACGTCACTTTACTACGAGTATAAATAGGGCCAACTGTCGTTTGGTTTCAGTTGCGTTTTGGCACTCATTGGAAAGGGTCATGGATAACGAGGTTAGATGACTTGATTTTTCTTTTAGGCCAAGAAACGAATAACATCAGAAAACAGAAATAATATGAAACTTGAGAAATGACTTTGTGTCAATAAAAAGCGATATTTTAATTTATGCAGTCTTTATTTTCTTTATTCAGTAGGAAATTTGTGATGCTGGCACCGTCTGACGGCCACCAGACGGACCGGCATTACAATATATAGCTTCTGGACTTCTCCCGAAATATTGCGACCGACAGGAAACATAAGGACGTGAAACGTCACAGAATTGGTCCTAAAACGTACCTAAGTCATTGTATTCAAATTCTTGAAATGACACGAACAGAGGCTTTAATACATTTCTTTCAAAACACAATATCCAAACATGAGCATATCCCAAAGAACATTTGAAAAATATAAGCCGTTTTTCGTAAAGCCTGTTAGAGTTAGAGATAAATGTACATGCTGTTGTAGATGCCACGTTGAATTCGGTTACGCGTTTAGGCGTTGTATGCGATTACGCACTGCGCTTCGAAAGAAATATACCCTGAACGACGACGAATTTCCGGTCTTTGAGCACTCGTCTGACCTGGTATAAAAAAAACATTGTGTGCCCGTGTCGATAGCCGGTTTCGTATGCCCTGCTTAAATAGTGAATGCACAATGTGTAGGGTATCACCAGATTTGTTCATGCCGAAAGACAGAGAATTGTCCGAAAGCGCCACAGAAGTTGATTGGGAGCGATATGAATATAGAAATTTAACATACAATGGTACAACAGCGATTGGTGAACTCTATCAGCATTTAATTTCGTTGTTGAGAACGTTCCCAAGCCATATCTTCAAGGCTGATTGGCAACATACACAAGCTAAACGCCGATGGAATCATTACCAGTTGGCGACGTTTTGATTGTTCACGACTATTCTAAAGACTATTCAGACCGATGCACAGAGGAAACGAAAAACAAAGCAGTTATTTTCAGAAAACAGAGGTGTCGATTCATGTTTCTAAAATTTATAGGCATTTAGTTCTAGAATATGACGGAGTTGAAAGTGTACCCCATGATCCACAAATAATACGGGTACAGTTCTTTGTAATTATTCCAGACAAAAACACGATCACCATTTCACGTGCAGACGCTTTATATGAATACCTTAAGAGTATTTCTTATCATTAGAAACTATCCATGAATACACCGACGGATGTGCTGCTCAATATAAAAGTCGACATTGCATTGGGTCCTTAACGCAGACTGCTACAAAATTTCACTGCACTATAGTCAGAAACTATTATGATACCTCACATGCCAAGGGTCCACAAGATGCAACCGGCGGTTATTTCAAACAACAAGCAGATTTGGCAGTTTTAAGAGGAAAGACAATAATCCAATCGGCAAAATATTTTTTTTTAAGTTCGTATCACAGGAGCTATAAATCCCGAAAGAAACAGCAGTATGCAAGGCCCGCCTTTTCCGAAATGTAAATGAAATTCCTCGAAATGAAGCTGGTTATTTCAAACAAATCACTTCAATAAGAAAGATCCATCAAGTTCGGACCACCTCTTCAAATACGATAACCAGTCGCTTGTTATCATGTTAGTCTTGCGATGCATGCTTTCAGGATGATTTCAAGAACTGTAAGCATCGGACTTACACTAAGATGCCAGAAAATACTAAAGTTTTGAGTGCACCAAGCGGTTAAGAAAAGGGGGTTATTGAAACTGACATATCGGATTTATCAAGTATTACATACTTAGTAGAAATAGGCCAAGTTATTGCAGTTCGTGCTGAAATGACGCGTTCTTTTTGCTAGAAGCAAAGTCCACACCATTAATTCTAACGCTGGATACAACAGATGACTATTAAACAAGTTGTATGGCAGGCTATAGTGTTATTGAGGGACTTTATTATGAGCGTATGAATAATTCAATCTTTGAGTACAGGCTTTTACCAAAACATAGAGCATTCGTACCTGCATTGTCAGTTTTGCGAATTTGTAGTGAGGTTCAGGGCAAACGAATAAAATTATCTGAAGCAGTTCATCAAACTATTGTTGATACATTTGATGAAATTTAGTGTAAATATTAAATCAAAGCAAAATGTCCGTCTAATATGAACCCGAGCGAATATCACCGACTGATCCGATGCGGCTTTTCATTTGTAAATGTATTGAATGTTAAGAACGGCTTTATTCATTTAATCATTACAACTTATCTGAGCAAAGCCGTCTTAATGATCAGTTTTATTAAAATAAATCTTCGATTTATTTTTCAAATTTCAAGTTAATTCACCGTGTTGTGTTATTATTTTTATTTTATGCTTTCCGGTGGTTTATAGAGAAATATCAGTGAATTAAAACTGTTAATTTCACTGTTTCAAACAATGAAAATTATCAGTGAAAATTATCGATAATTTTCACTGTTTTTGTTAAATGACGTCATTGTTTTGACGAAATGACGTCATTTTCCCAGCGAAATTCTTTAGCTAAACTCTTTAACAATGTATATAAACTGTGAAAAAAGGCATTAAATAAAAAGAAAATTTGTTGCGTTCGGTGGATGATCGATTTTAATTCACTCGTGATCATATAAATTTATATTTTTACTCGTGGCTGCGCCACTCGTGAAAATATTATTTTCTATGATCACTCGTGAATTAAAATCGATAATCCACCGAATCCAACAAATATCCTCTATGTATTCATTTCTATAGGTAATTTCAATATTCGAGGTGTGACTGTGCTTGATATTTTAAATATACGCATTTGTTTTATGGGATTTCTGCCCGTCAAACGAGTGAGCGTATTCAAAACAGTCACGTTTGGAAACTTGAAGTTTATCTTTACAAGTATAATCAGACGCTACACACAGAACGTCATTTCAAGTTACGTCATGTTACGCTTACGGGAACCAAAAACGTGCGACTGGTGTTACAGATTATGAAATTGCAATATAATACTTTAACTCAAATGGAAAAATATGATAATATATCAACTTTGTATTTTTGTTTATATTTGTGTACGTAATATGATTATAGGTGCTACCTAATTTACGGGCAAAAGCTTTTTATTTTTTTTTGATAACCATGTATTTTTAATAAATATATGGACATGATTGTGTTCAAAATATGATAATTGTTGCAATAATTAAGTAATGCATCCACAAAAATCAATCTTTAAACGAGTAACATGTTCCAAGCTTAAAGATCTAGCGTCTTATTTTTTTGTTTGTTTTCTAGCCACAGGAATTTATAGCTGGTTCGGTGTCTGTGGTATAGTGGATGGGGTGTCTGCTAACTGGCTTAGTCACTGGGAGGTCTCTGTATTGATCCTTTAAGTGGGAGCATTTTTTAGATAACCCTAATGACATACTATGGCGTACCATTTGGGTTGAAAGTCAAGAAGACCTACACGTTAAAAAGAGAAATGTACGTCGAAGTACAATAATTGTACGTCGACATGAATATAAAATACACTTCGAAGTATATATTTGTACATCAAAGTACAATTTGTACTTCGATATACCTGTTTGTACTTCTACGTACACATTTTCTGAACAGCCAATCAAAACACTAGTCTCTTGAGCCGCTTTTCCTTCAGATTTATTCATAAATTAATAAATGTTTAAAATCTCTTTTTTAGTTGAGGACAAAATGAATAAAATATCAGAATGGCAAAAAAACAACACATAGAAGTTTCAAGTATTTAATGCATTGAAATAGATTATATACAAATTTGAAGAAGATTCAATTGTTACCTTTTTAAAATTAAAATTATTCAGCATTTTGTGTGTATGAAATGATCATGCGGGGCGGAGTATCACGACCGTCCAGCGCATTACTGTGTAGGAAATTCCCAACGGTAACCAGTTACCAAGCATTAATGGGATAAATAATGTATTATAAACTCCCCGTTGGTCGTATTTTGTGATAACCATAACTTGCATAAGTCAGAGGTTAATTCCGCAATGCCAGGTCAATAAATACGCACAATATCTATGAGTTAGCGGTCGATAGTCGCATAATTTGGTATAAATTATAATAATAATAATGTTTAATAAATACGCACAATATCTATGAGTAAGCGGTCTTAAGTTGCATAATTTGGTATAAATAATAATAATGTTCAATGTCAAAAATCTCTAAAAGCAACAGACGTAAGGTGTCTTCTGATTGGCTAACACTCAAGGGTCGGTGAAAATTGTACGTCGAAGTACATTTCTCGTTCTACTTAGTAGGTCTTGTAGACTTTCGACGTCATGGTACGTCATATAGACACTAAGTACTGGTCCTACCCAGGAAACAGTTTGTTTCATCAAATGTCTCAATTCAACTTGACAGCTTGCTAAAGCAGTTGCATTTAGCATACAGTACACTGATTTAACATAATCAAAATCATGTGATGTGTCAAATCAATTTTGATTGACAAATTTGACAGGATTTTTTTTTAATCCAATAAGTTTTAGACTGTCAAATAACACACACTACGTATTGAAAGCCATACCTGGAGCTTTCGTCTGTATATCACTGACTTCATCAGAAGAATGATTTCTACTGTTGGGAAACCTTAACACCACTAATTGTCTTCTTATTTATTGTCAATGTATAATTATGTGTAACAGCATAACAACATACTTGATTCGCAATTAAAATATTTAATAAATACAGGTATATTGCAGGTTTCTAATATGCTTTCGCAAACTATTGTTGAATAGTTTAAATTTTGTCGCCACTAAAAAACTAGCCATTTTGTAGCAATTCTAAAATCACAGTCTAAACTGCATACACTTAGCTCTATAGTTACAATTTGAATGCAAATATTAGAATGCATCATGTTATATCATCCATATTTTTTTATTTAAACATTCAAATAACACATAACACAGTACATATATAAAAAGGTATGTGGTATTGTGTGGAGATACAAAACACTTCACATCATTTATTTGCACATAAAATAATAGTAACAAAATAAGTGAACTAAAACACTGTCATCAACCTACATTTCAAGAATATTTACGTATATGAAATTACAAAGTGGTCAAAATAAACATGGCTGGTTTTGTACTAGCCATAAAACATTTATCATGGATTAACAAGTAACAACCAATTATTAATTACACAATAGAACGGAAATCATATTAATTGCATTATGCAATTTTACTAAACAAGCTATTTGCTACTGTTTAGAAGAAATCTTACTAAAAATGATCACAGGTACTTAGTGCTTTACATACTTGTGGTAAGTTTTGTATTACTAGTTTGACAATTATCGGCAGACACTTGTCGATATACAGACAAAATTTGCATGGGAACTTTCATATTTTTTCAGCATAATTGACTTCAAATTGTTAATTTAACAACCCTTTGACATTGTTTGCACATCTGATCTTATTATACAATTGCTGATTTTTGTTTATAGATAGACATATATAGACTTTTCAAAGTTCTATAAAAGTTCACACATGTTCCATCCAAGTAAACAAATAGTCTCATTTATAAGACGCGCAAAGAATTTAGAGATACTTTTTATATGGGCTAAATTCTTTGGAACGTCTCATCGTTGAAGGACCTTTTTTGTGGTGGAAACCAGAAAGTTTAAATTTTCATCAATTTGCGTAAAATTGCAAAATAGCATTACCAACTCATTCAGTTTTAATTCAGAAGTTCATTTTTACATCAAATATCGTCGATTCGAAGTTAGAAAGGCATAAATTCTTCAGTGAAACTTCTGCTTAAATCGCAAAACAATCACTGACCTGTAGCCATGCCATGAAACTGATTTAAATATGAACCAATCAGAAGAAGGCATTACGGTGTAACGTGTACGCGTAATTTTATTTAACATGAGCTTTTAACACCGACTTTTACGTAACTAGATCTAGTATGCTAAACTTTGTCGATTTAATAAGCATATGTTCAAAACAGATATGGTGCAGTTTCTATTCACTGTTCTTAGTTTCAGGAAGTGTTTATGCATGTCTTTTTCGCACCTCTGTCTGTGTTGTTTTATGTACTTACATTCTACGTTACAAAGGACGGTATACTGTACGATCTGTATCAATATTATTTATGTACAGTATAAAAATAAAAGATGTAATTTATTTCAGAACTTTTTAATTGTCAATTTAGAAAAAAAAATGCTAAATTAATCCAGAAAAGTATAACATCGGTTTACTATGTAACGCGCTGTACCACAACAGACGAACGCAAACTGTATTTTACGCTGTTTATTCTTCCACTTTAAACCAGATGCTTTACATCGAGGTCGTGTTATCGATTTATATCTACACAGCGAGCGAATCGAGAGATATTGAAAAATTGAATAGTGGTTGGATTTAAATTGCTCAGGCGTGCAAAATTCAAAGTGTCATTACATAATTTTTACGGAACATTATCGAGAAATGAATTATCTACACAGGTATGTAAATATTATTGCAATCCGTTGTTATTAAGTGTCTTATATCGGGGCTTGAATGTTGCGCACAAAATCCTTGCGCAACAATATAGACAAAGAACAAAAAATTCCCACCACATAATTGGTCATTCACCCTTTGTACGCTCCAAATATTACCCATATAAAAAGTAGCTTAATATTTAAGAGCGTCAAAAATTTGGACTAGTAAACAAACAGAACCAATAAAGATCACCACATATAATAACTGTGTGTATAGCTTGGAAATTTGATAGTTCAGGAATCCCTTCTTTGTTGATTTCTGTAAACCAAAACTGTCAGTTTTGCTGGATAGAATGGCTTGTATGATGCCCAGCTCTTGCCTTCGCAGAACAGCTTCTAAAAACGGAAAACCAACAAATATCTTAAAATTTGATCAACAATGCAGACAATTTATAAATGTCTTTTTTTTGTTGATTTCGAATCTGGAAGATTTTTTACGTTAGATTGTGGTACGAAAATCCAACGGTATCGGATTTTGTGGTTTTAGGCCTAAACTAATTATAGTGATATGTAACCTTTCGGGATATCGGTAAAGTGCGAGCAGACGAGGTGTAAAAACGTTAAAAATTAAAGCTAAAAGACTAAAAAGTTAGATCGGAATATCTTTAAATTTTGTGAATAAATGTGTTTCTGGTAGATAACAACGACAACTTACCAGAATATTGCTCATGATCACACGTAAAACTTCTTTCTGAGACATTGTGTACACACCGGTCTTACTGACAATAACGAAGTGACGTCACCATCTATGTATAGAATGCTTCCTGAGAGCGAATGGAAAATGCGTCACATATAAAACGACAAATAAACAGTAGGGTGTCGTTATTGAAATACCGCGAGAATACTGGAAGAATAAAGATGCCAACTAAAATGTTTAAAATAAATAATTTTTTAACAAGCGTTTGTGATTTGTCAGGATAATAATAACAATAAGATATCGAAAAGATCAAAGCAAATAAATTCGACAGAAATCTGAGATTCGGCAATATATTAAAGACGGGTTACTAAATTGTGTTTGGTAAAGAATGTCACTATATGTAGTGAACCAGTCTTCGGCTTATACCCACTGAAGAAGAGCATTCAGGGTAGATAATTGAGTAATGACTTAATTCTGGAATGGTTGCGAAGAAAAACAAATAATGCGAGAATATTTAGTGCGATTCGCTACACAATTATGATGTCGTTGATATAACTTTTCCTGAGGTATGTATTTACATGTGATTTAGCATATGTCAAAGTGTTTTTGATTTGTTCAAGGTCATAAATAGCATCGCGAAAATATATGTCGCGTGGCAAATATTTTTGAGACGTATCCATATGTGGTATTCTTATGTAATTTTATGTCTAAATTCCCATATGTATGAACGGTCAACGCCCGCTTCGCGGGCTTTTGCCCGTTATATATAGATGCTTTTATGCCATGCCCAAGGTACTTGGTGATGCATGTTTAAATTTGAAAAATCATTCATGGTTCACTGCCACACACGCGTTTCACCGACGGCGTGCCAGACACATGGCTTTGTGGGAGCAGCTAGACGGGATATATCGACCATGAGTTGTTCCAAACATGGTTTATGAAAGGATTTCTGCCCCACTGTGGGCGATCAAGGCCGGTTGTGTTGATCATGGACAATCATGACGCAGACATTTCCTTACCAGTTATTGATGCGGCCAGGGCGAACGATGTTGTTCTGATCGGGGTTCCCTACCACGCACATCTTGCAACCGTTGGATTTGAAGGTACCTCAAACTCAATAGCATCCTAGTCAAAAGCCTAAACCGTTGAATAGATTAACAAGGCTTAGAAATTAAATTAACTTTGTACACGCCGTGTATGCGGATACTTTGATAACATATGGCACTTCGATACCAGATAACAACAAAAGCCACGCGCGGGAGTTGACTTCTTCAGCTTTTTTGCATTTATGTTCTGTTCATTTGGTTTTCAGACACGTAACATTATTTGGTCGATTATGGTATAGTACTTCGTATTGCGGAGCAAGAAAGTCGAGAAAAAAAACAGTGGATTATAAAACAAGAGATAAAATGTCATTTCGATAATCGTCATGAATTCGGTGATCAGTACGTATTTCAACAAAATAAAAAATACTTGGGAATAAATCAAGAACGTGCCAACTAATCGAAATAAAAGATCAATATGTCTTTTAATGTTACAACATGTTAAATTTTAGTTGAATAACGTATTTGAGAAAATTCAAATGTTTTAAGAGTCGGATGCCATATTTTCATGGACACTTCTTTTACCGATCATCTCAAAAACAATGGCACTTCGATTCCAGATAACTCGACACTTTTTACCAGATTTAACACATTCTATTTAGTGAATCAGAACTGCAGAATTCGCTGTGGAATACTGCTACAGTAAGCAGGCAATACATAAAAATGTATGTACTGACGTAAATCAAAAACGAATTACCGAAACATGTTCTTATCCCCTTGGAATATGATAATAAAAGGGAAAGGGAAGTGTAAAGCTCAATATAAAAGGAGTTTCCCAATCTCTTTTAAATTTTGTGGCTACGCATTAGTATCGTCTTTATGATGCGATTCTAATGAGCACCAATGACAAAGGATTTCATGAGGTGAATAGGCCGCTTTAAAGGGATCTTTTCACGGTTTGGTAAATTGACAAAATTGAAAAAAGTTGTTTCAGATTCGCAAATTTTCGTTTTAGTTATGATATTTGTGAGGAAACAGTATTACTGAATATTTACCATAGTCCAATATAGCCATTATATGTATCTTTTGACGATATGAAAACCTAAAAATTATAAAGCGTTGCAACGCGAAACGATTGAATAATTTGGAGAGTTCTGTTGTTGTCGTTTAAATTTACGAAAATACGAAGATTGCGTATATAAGGTATAAAATACGTCATACATTAACACTCGGCAGAATAGCCGAGAGGGCTAATGCGTTTATACTCCAGGACTCCGGGGGTCACTGGTCGAGCCCCGGTGCGAGCTACATTTTCTTCCTTTTTTAAATTTTATTCTTGATTTTTCAATGAAGCTTTTAATATCCAAAGTTTACATTTATCAAAATAAAGCATTTAATGACTAACTTCAAAATATGCAAAAATCTGTGAAAAGGCCCCTTTAAGACCCCTTGCTCCCCTTATCTACAGTCCTGCTATAAGTTCAATTTAACAGTCGTGTTGATCCACATGATCCGTTGTATTTTCAATTCTATAATCTCAATTTACCACTTTAACACAAGTTTATTATTTAGACAATTATTTTCGGTCGTCACTTGAAATATATTCCTTCAGAAATAAGCATTTGAATCTTATTTAAAATTTGCACTTATAAAATTATTTATATAAATTAATAGTAATAAGATTTTTGAAAACGAACAACGCCATTGGTTATATTTTACATGTGTATGTAATTACGTTATGCATAGATTCCCAATGTGTCGGGCTTGACAATGCAAACTGATTCGTACTTCAAAATGTTTGGTAAGAATAGCCATAATATACATAAATGCATTTCAGGTAGAAGATAAAACTCGGTTATCAGAGTGCCCACTTTGTTGAAAGTCTCTGTTATCCGAAGTGCCTTATTTCGGGAATCAACGTATCCGAAACTTCATGAATACCACCTATTAAAACATGCTCTATCTTCGTTTATATTTCATTGAATACTATCAAAGTTTCAGTATTTGAAGCACAGTGATTACTCTACATGCTGGAATATCAAACAATTTCTTGCAATATTTCTAAGTAGTTTTATTCTGTTTAAATGTTTACTGTTTATCCAGTTTATGCTGTTTTCCGACCGAATTTTCTATTTTTTGGGAAAAAAACTACCATTCTTCCGTGATGTTTTTCTTTGGAATAGAAAGGGATACACCATTTATAAACTCGACCATGCGCCTTGTCTAAAAAACTTATCTGTATGATATAACTTAAAAAAACTGATTAACTTACCTCTCGCGCGTGGCTTTGGTTGTTATCTGGTATCGAAGTGCCATCTGTTATCAAAGAATCCGCATACTCAGCGTTTGTACTCGTATACATTTAGTTACATGTAAACACGTAAGGTAAATAAGGACTTACATAAGCAGTGTTTCATTTGTATAAGCATTTTATTGATTAATTTTACAAACTCATTTTCAGATAATTGGCTCGTTAAAGACAAACATAACCTCACTTGCGTCTGATCTGGGAATCGTTTTCCCTTCCTTAACTATAGGGAATTCAAATACACTGTTTTGCTGAAGAATGGTTACCGAGGGATGAGTCATAAGTGGTGTCGAAATACTGAAGGATTTAATTGTACGGCGTAGGTATTTTAGTACCATCATACAACACTATCCAACATTCAGCAGCAGTGCACGTTATCACCCCCGGAAATCCGATATGCTGTGAAAAGTTGGATGTGCTTCGAATAGTTGCCGATAGATTTCGCTGAATTTCGGTAGGGTTAGTAAATCCAGATCTATAATTGTTTAAAGGCATTTTTGAATTTAAATATATTTTGGTATATGCAAAGGAGGTATTGACATGTATGTTAGAACAATCCTGGTTATTATAATTCAGGATTTATTGAAATATGGCTATTTAAAGTCGACGATGCAGGGATTTGTCCCATGTTTAGCACTTTATTTACATTTTTTTAAAGGTTTGCCAGTGAAAAAGTTTTTGCACCGACAATTGTATCAACCAATGTCCCCGAGTAACATATACACCAGGGTTTCTTAAAAAAAATCGTATTGGTGGAAAAATTCGACTTTACATTAAACATCTTGATGAAAAATTGATATGACCCGGTGCAGTTTAAAAGATGTCAAGATATGACAGGAGTGCAGTTCGTTTATAAACTTAAAAGCTCACTATTACAGCTGATTTATGCCCACTCTGATGCATTTTAGATCATTTTCATTGAACTTTGAGGTTTCATAATTATATCAGTTCGGAAGCTTAGTTAAATTCCAGCTTATTTGTATCTTTTTTTATTGTTTGAAAATCATTGTAAATGTCAGTTAGCCAATCAAACCATTTATAATAATATTTTCTGCCTGTAGTTCCAATTATGGTTAGACTTTCATAAATCTGAACTAAATTTGGATATATGATACATGGCTTAAAGTGATATTATGGGCATTTTTCATTGTGAATTGAGCTGAAAAGAATTAACAGGTCAAAATAGTTAGTTAAAATGTGGTTACTGACCAATTATCTGCAACTCATCTTGCTACCAGTTTTTATATAAATATATTTTATATTCGATATTCTTACGTGACTCACCCAGTCCTCTAAGCCGAAATGATCCGTAAAACAAAATTGTGTCTTTGTGTCGTATGAACGAATCTGCACTAAAACTAAATTTAGTATCACATCGTACATGCATGATCAGTTGTCAAACGAAAGTACGGTTAATATTCAGATGCATTATTTTTCTCTTTCCGTGATATTGTTTTAGTATGTTGATGCTGCATTAACAAATATAAGTGTATACGAATAGAAAACACCACAAATAAACAACGGTTGCGATAGAAACCTATAAAATGCTAGATGCCCATAATATCACTTTAAAGTGATATTATGGACATCTAACAGTTTATAGGTGTCTATCGCACCCGTTGTTCATTGTTGGTGTTTTCACTTTACATACACCTATATTTTTCAATGCAGCATCAACATACAAAAACAATATCCCGGAAAGAGAAAATAACAATGCATTTGAATATCAACCGTACTTTCGTATCTTTTTTTGAGGCGTGTCTTGCCGAAACAGTAACTCTGAAGAAATGAGTTCATAAGCATCTACGGACTTTGCATTCGTGTATTTATACGAAAACCAGACATTTTTCACATGTACACAGGCGTGAAAATAAGGGACAACATACATATTAACAAAGATTCATGCATTACAAAGTTATTGAGGTGTTCGGTAAAATGTTCACATGTATCGGTCGGAAACTCTATTTTCGAACAATTTGATTCTTAATTTCAGCAACTCGGCGTAGATGTATATAGAATCTAGATAAATAAATAAAATAAAAAAAATAATTTAATGCATGGAAAGTTTTTTATTTACAGAGTTGATGAAACATGAGTCGTCAAATAGGCGCAAGAAAACGTCAAATGAGTGACGTTAACATTGTCGAAAAAGTTGTAACATTAATTAAAAACAATGATATAAGTTTGAGCAAGGCCTCTAAAGAGAACGGCATACCAAAAACCACATTACATGACCACGTTCACAAGAAGTATCAGAACCACTCTGTTGGCGTCAAACCAGGGCTTAGTAAAGCAAAGGAAGACAGAGTAGCTAAGTGGGCCGTGCACATGTCACAGATCGGGTTTGGCCGGACACGCTAAGAACTTGCTTTAACCACAAAGAAGATCATTGATGACGATGGGAGACCAAACCCTTTAAAAGACAAGCCAGGGAAGAATTGGTTGAAAAGCTTTTTTGCCAGGCATCCTGAACTAAGTATCCGAATCACATTACAAATAGACAAAGAGAGAGCCCCCATTTCACCAAAAAAAGTTGATAAATGGTTCAAAGACTTTCGAAGGTAAATAAAGGATGAAGTTGGTGACAAGGACCTTCTCTATGATCCATCTAGAATCTATAATGCGGATAATTGTGTATTTTCATAAAAGGAAACCAGGTTATTGGCTACAAAGGAGCACCAGTGATTTATCACTTCGGTAACAGTGTTAAAACACAACTAACTTTAATGGCTGCTGTTAGTGCTACTGCCCACAACGTCCCGCCAATAATCATCTTTCCAGGGCAGCGTTTCTACCACTAAAACATTACAAGTGCTACCACTACAACTACTATGATACTGCTACAGCTACTTCTAGTGCCACTAAGTTTTGTAATAGATAAAGATTTGTTTAATATAATTTCCAGATTTGTCTAGAAGCTAGGAAAAAACTTCCGATAAGGCCACAACAAAATGATTAAATGTTCGTCGGATTTGCCGCACCTAAAAATCTTGAAACTAAATAAACATATTTTTATTTTTATTTCGCGCCCGCAGCAACATTAAATGATTTACCCAGTCATAATTTAAGAATATAAATCTTAAAGTCACATGTTTTAAAATCGAAGATGAAAGGTTTCATATCCGAGTTTATCACACCATATTTTGCACTATACTATTGTCTGAAACCTCTCTAGAATGCACGTACGGCTTCGTAGAAATACAAAATTTCCAGGGGGAGCATGCCCCCGACCCCTCTAGCATGCCCTTTGCGTACACTGAAAATCAGCCCAGCTACGCCCCTGGATTTTTAATTGGTTAAGTTTATTTTACGAATAATTGTGCGAAATTTTCGTTGATTTTGAATAGTAATGTTACTTTAAAGATGTATTTTCAAAAAAAAAACTTCAAAATTGTGAACTCGCATAAAGCGTCTTGCTATTGATGAGCTTTATGTCAGCCACCGAGTATTTATGGACAATTTTAGTGTTCGTCTGTCGTAAGATTACGCAAGATTTGGAAATTACACAAATACACTGGATATATGTTTTGATAAACGTACCTATACTCGTTTACCGGTTTTATGGCTTTGTATCTAAACAGATTGGGGGTAATCACGTGACATTCAAGATGGCGACGTCCGTGTCGAAACAGGTTTTTTTCGCAGTTATATGCCCTTTATTAAAAAACATGAATAATCAGATTTTGATTCATTGCTTTCTCTGCTACAGTCTGAATAATGGCCAAAGCAAACAGTTGCTTCACAGCAGTTGCAGAGTAAGAAATCTAAATTCTGTTCTCCAATATCTTTGAAAATCTCACAGTTATACAATAAGTTGTTATTAACCTCAGATGTGCCTTGGCATGATTCGTCTAGACCGTCTTCCATGCATTCATTGGTTGGAGATGAAGCATTCACAGGAATATGGGACACTTTGTTGTTGTTGTTGTTGTTACACGCAGCATCGATAATGGCCTGTCTAGACGCAGGATCTGTAAAATGAAAAATATACATGTATAATAACAAAAATAGCTCAAATCAATTGATGCGCAAAAAATGCATTCAGTCAATGTTGTTAAAACATCAAGACAAACGTTACCAGATTATGGTTAGGCCACTTTCAACCCATGGGTTGTTCAGCCATCTTCTGACCATGTTTAACACATTTCTATTGGTACCCTGATAATCTAGTTACCGTGCAAGTTTGATATTTCCGGGGCACTATATCTGGATTAGAAACAGCATATTCAGGATGTTAAACAGTCTTCCATGGGTGACTCATTTATAATTTGCATACAGTAGTCTGCTGACCAGTGGGGTGGGGGTGGGGTGTTAAACATGGTCAGAAGATTTAATCTATATCATATCAATACAGTATACTTATTGAAGTTGCTATTATATGTTTACTTGTAAATTGCATATATGAAATTAACTTTTTGATACCCGTTTATATACAAGAATGAAATTTGTCATATCCATTTGGATACTGATACTTTCAAATCTAAATGCATTTATATACTTATATACTTTATATGTAATGGGTTTTTAAGTAAATGGAGCAAATCGTTTATAGTAAATTAATACCAGATCATTAAAACATGTGACTTTTGTCGAATATTACTGACTTTATTGAATGCCTTAGACCTAACCCCCCTTAGGTTTATGTTTTTATTGCATTTTTCGACCACTTTATTTTTCCATTTATGCCAACGAATTGTACTCAAATGAATACTTGAGTACGCCTGTCTACGCCGCTGAAATCAGTGTTCTTTATGGCCATTGCCGAAATTTCAACGTCAGATGTGGTCTGGTAAAATAGATGTTTGTAGATACAAAACGCTCGTTTTTGGATTATTGACGCAAAGCGGCAATAATACACAGTAGCCAATCTTCAGCCTAATTTGCATATTACTGCAAACTTCGGAGCACTTCTGTCTACGCCGCAGAACTTAACTCTCTGTTAACGCAATTTGATTGGGTGTTGTGAAAATGTTAGTACATGCGCATTGAAAATGCACGGAAATAGCCGATCATATCGGCTTTTTCCGTTATTTAACGGTGAATAGGTTGTCAAATAGTGCGGGGTTAACATGTACACAATGTCTTGCTAAGCTTTTCTTTTTCAGGATATGTAGTAACAAAATGACAAACCCAATTATTTTTTAACGTTCAGTCTATCTAACATTTGTTCCTCTCTAGGGATAAATGCAACGAATGCGCATGAATCTTTCCCGCGAATTTTTTCCCGCGAAAGATCACGTGACCCACGCTTTCTGAAGACCGAGGACGCCATCTTGTCGTAAAGAAATCAAGCAAAAATCAATACATTCCTGTCAAAAGTAAGTATTTTTGCGGTGACAATTAGTCGTAAGTTGAAGAGTATTGTGTTTTGTATACATTGTGCATGCTATTTATTAATCTTTTGCGTTAGCGTTGCTGCATTTCGCGTTTATTTGTCGAAGAAGTGACCTGGCAAAGACGATGACCATGAAATGATATTTTAAAGCATTTGGGGAATTTAAGGGCTGTGTTGACAATACAGTGACGTTATTTTTGTGAGTCAACACTGCACTGAGACAATGTAAATGTTGGTGAGTTTTCTCACGAGTTGCTGAATCCACAATTTGGCATTAAAAAAACAAACAATAAAAGTCCGGATCATTCAGGCGAAAACCGAAGGCTAAATATAACTGAGCTGAGATCCGGTGTAACATCTGCCACGAATATTCTATATTATTTGATAAAGATGAAATAAAAATGTGAAACAAGTTGCATGTTTGCGTTTCCCCATTTTTCATTTGAAGCTCATCTGGAGACCAGGAGTTATTGCACAGAATTTGACGCTGACTTGCTTGTAAGGGTGCACACTTGTTCACTGAATTTCCCCCAAATACTCCCAAAATTGTTAAAGCCTTTGTTGTGAACTAATGCAGCTGAACTTATGTAAGAAAAATACTGCTTCCAGCGAATTTGACCAATTAACTTTTGCTTCAATCAGAGACTTGCAATAATGTTTAATTAAGTCTCAGCCAGCTTGCGATATCAATTCCTGTCCGCGACTAAACTTTCCTTCATGACAAGCAAGTTGCACATTCAGTTACTCTCTTTGTTGTCACAGTCTGGTTTTAGTGATGCAGTGCGGTAATTTTCCCCAACATTGTTAAAGCTAACAGCTCCTGTTCCAACCTGATGCAATTTATTATGTAGGAAAATATTTGCTGCGGATAAACTGAACAAGTTCAAGTTTCTTGTAATCGGAAACTTTGAATTAAGCCACGGTCAGGTTGGTAATTTGATTCCTGCTTCGGGAAGTATTCTCAAACTGTCAAAGCTGCATCTACTTGTTGTTGGGTAATTCTGGCAATTACTGCTTCTTAGGCCTTCAGTTACTGTTTTTCCAGTTTAATATCACTTCACTGATGTGTTTTATGATAGTTTAATTTGGAAATATTTGAAATGATGTTTTTTACAAAACAGTTTTGTTTCCATCAGTTTGTTGTTACCTGTATTTGAATATTTCTTGAGTTGTACCCCTTTTGCTAATTTTGCCTTCCTTTTGAAACATAGTCGTTTTTTCTAAGAATTCGGCCTATTTCAAATCTACTGGCTATTGGCAAGATTGTTCAACCCAGACGGTTCCATTATCAATACAAAACTTTTGATACATCTAGAATGTACTTCATGTATTTGAAATGTTATCTGGTCTTGAGAATCATGAAGTTCAACTTTATTTGAGAAATCATGGACATGAAATACACTTGAGAATCATGGACATGAAATACACTTGAAATACACTTGAGAATCATGGGCATGAAATACACTTGAGAATCTTGGAGATGAAATACAATTGAGAATCATGGATATGAAATTTACCTGAGAATCATGGAGATGAAATACACTTGAATATCATGGATATGAAATCTACTTGAAAATCATGGACACAAATTTTTCTTGCTAATCATGGAGATGAAATGGACTGTAATATCATTGACATAAAATTTACTTGAAAATCATTGACATGAAATTTACTTGAAAATCAAGGACATGAAATGTACACATTGCACTTGAAAACTGTGAATCTTGGACGTAACTAATCACTTAAGAAACAAACAAAACCTCTTAAGAAACAAGCAAACAGTTAATAGTTGTGTCTAATTTCTGAGCCATTGTTGACATTTAGCTGTTGAAAGTTAATTTGAGATTAATGATATCAACCATTGTGATATTCATGACAATCAATCAACTGTTTAATGGTGTTGAAATTACCTGTTGATATATTTAAAAAAAATATTCATTAACATTACGACTTTAGCTATTACGCATAGCCTACAAACCCATGAAAAATGGCATTTGCACTTTTGTGCTGTGCCGACTTTAGTCAGTCTGCAGAATGTTTACCAGTTGAAGCAAGGGGCAAGCAGTGTGTCACCAGTTGTTTGATGTATTTGATAACTGCATGTCAAACCAATCCAGTGAGCATGCAAACTAGCTGTCTAAATGATATTCTCTTTGCTGGTAGTCACATGTACTCTGCTTTGTGTGAGGCAACATGCACCTCAGGGTTGATTGATCCAGAAAATTTGCCAAGTCGTTTGGTTTACAAAAGTAAAACCTGGTATGTAGTACACGAGGGTGTCAAATCTGGTTTCATACAAGGTAACTCTCTCTCCAATGTACACACCAACCATACACTTGGATATGCCTTTAGAGAGGCATGCCTTGAAGCTCGACATAAATGGAAAAAAATTATTATTGTATTCAGTGGTATGTCAGTTGGCATTTATTCTGATGGGGTTCACTTCTATGTATTTGACAGTCATGCACGTGGAAGCAATGGAATGAGTGACCCAGATGGAAAGTGTGTTCTTGGGGTCGTTAAATCAGTTGATGAACTATGTCTTTTTCTTCAATCATTGGCCAGTTCTGTAAACTCAAACACAGACAGTATGCAGTTTGATCTGCACACATTTGAATTCCCAACGAGGTACCGCTTTACCCCATTTAGCATAGAAATTCTTGACAGGCGGCAGGGGTTTACTGTCAAGAGAGTTCAGAAGAGAGTCGCTAAGCAGGATAGGATTTTTCATGCAAAGATGCTTAAACTGATGGATGGGAAGTCCTTCAGGAATGTTGTTGATGATCGGCATGATTCAAGTGGTTGCTCTGAAGTAACACCGGGTTCGGGAATACAAAACTTACTAGAAGGCAGAAATTTGAGAGTTCTTGTTGATGACTTGCATGTTGACAAGTCACCTGGTGTGTTGGCTGGTTCTAACTATTCACAGGAGGAACTGATTGCATGTTTCACAGCGCTTGTTTCAAGTGGGCCCAATTATGTTTGTACCTGTTGTACTCAGACATTCTTTTCTCATAGCATGAAATCAGTAGATAAGTTGCAACATGACAAAAAAGCTACAATTACTCGTTATCTTACTAACTTGAAAAGTGTAGACGGGTTTGAATGGATTTGTCAAGCCTGTTTTGCGGCTGCTAGTCATCAGAAAATACCTAAATTTTGGGTACATAATGGCCTCAAATTTCCTGATAAACCAACAGAGTTGGACCTTTCGAACTTAGAGGAAAGATTGGTTTGTCCAAGGCTACCATTTATGCAGCTAAGGGAGATGCCTAGGGGCGGACAAATCAATCTGAAAGGTAATATTGTTAATGTACCTGCTGATGTCAACAACACAATTAAATCTTTGCCAAGAATGCTTAATGAAAATGAAACAATTATGTTGAAACTAAAGCGCAAATTGTCGTACAAGCATCATGTTGCTTTTGAAAACATTCGCCCAAATAAAGTATTCAATGCTGCGAGATGGTTAATTGAAAACAGTGTACTGTTCCGAAATGAAGGGATAGTTGTCAATGAAAATTGGCTACAATTTCCACATGAAATACCAGCCTTGAATGAACAATTGGAAGATGATGGAAGTGCTAGTACCAATGAAACAGGTGATGGTTGGACTGAGGATGACAGCTGCAGAGACAGACTTACTGGTAATCTCGATACATGCCTGCAAGCGATGGACTTTCGCGAGTTTAATCAGGTCTTGTCAGTAGCCCCAGGTGAAGCAAATTCTACAATCAGTATATTTCAGGACATACATTCTGAGGCACTTTCTTTTCCTGTCATATTTTGCGGCAATGCTAGAGTTACGAATGATGATCGTTTTGTGCCTCTGCATTATAGTGAAATCTGCAAATGGGAACTCCGTAATGTTGATAGGCGTGTTGCATTGTGTGTGCCAAACATATTTTTCAAATTGAAGCGGCTACAAATAAAACAGATCAGAGACAAGGTTTCTCTTGCAGTGAGGAAATGTAAAACAAAGGGTGCAACTTTCACTGCTGGTGATATTCTTAGTCCTGGTTTTGTTGAAAAACTTACTATGCAAAATGATGGCTACCGAGTACTTCGCACACTTCGTGGCTCACCACCTTACTGGGAAGCATCTAAGCGTGATGTGTTTGCTATGATTCGTCAGCTTGGCATTCCAACCTGGTTTTGTTCTTTTTCGGCAGCTGAAACCAAATGGGTGGCTTTGTTGAGGTCACTGGCGATGCTGGTGCAAGGAAAAGAGCTTTCCACAGAGCAAATAGATAACCTGACTTGGTCTGACAAATGCCTGTTGATTAAATCTGATCCTGTAACATGTGCTAGATATTTTGACCACAGGGTTCAGAACTTCCTGAAGCATGTTCTTCACCACAAATCGCAGCCTATCGGTGAAATACTTGACTTTTTCTACAGAGTTGAATTTCAGCAGCGTGGGTCCCCGCATATTCATATGGTGATCTGGGTTAACGGTGCACCTGTACATGGAGTATCTTCTGATACAACAATAGCTGCATTTGTTGACAAATATGTTTCATGCTGTAAAGATGATACCATGCCTGAATTGATAAATTACCAGACCCACAGGCATGCCCCAACTTGCAGGAAAAATGGCAAAAGCCTCTGTCGCTTTAACTTCCCGATTCCTCCTATGCCAGAGACTATTGTTCTACAGCCGTTGATAGCTTCTGAAGGGAGTGTTGAAAATGCTGGTATGTATGAACAGGTGTTGACTGTTCTGAATGATACACAGGCTGCAGGTGATGCTTTGTCGTTCGATGATTTTCTTGGAAAGCTTGGTATTGATTACGACACATACCTTCGAGTAATACGATCGTCTTTGACTCGGGCAAAGGTATTTTTGAAACGCTCTGTCTCTGAGAATAGAGTGAATAACTATAATTGCGTACTGTTGAAAAGTTGGCAGGCCAACATGGATATCCAGTATATCCTTGATCCATTTTCATGTGTTTCATACATTGTTTCATACATTTCAAAAGGACAGAGAGGTCTTTCTAACCTTCTCAGTGATGCATGCAGTGAGGCCCAAGAGATTGATAGTGATGTTAGACAACAGGTTAGGAGAATTGGCAATCAGTTTTTGTCTAGTGTTGAAATAGGAGCACAGGAGGCTGTATATCTGGTCCTTCAAATGCCACTACGTAGGTGTTCAAGGGAAGTGGTGTTCATTGATACAAAGAAGACAAACGATAGAACAGCTCTTATAAAACCTTTGTCTGCTCTGAAAGAACTACCAGCAAATTCCAAAAACGTGGAAATGGACAGTGTCTTGAAAAGGTACAAAAGAAGGCCAAAGGTTATAGAGCTTTTGTGTTATGCTGATTTTGCATCTTGGTATCAGCTATGTCCAAACACTAAAGAAAAAATGCCTATATCTCGTGATGATGGTCAAGAATTGCTTGAAACAGAATATGAACATGACACAGTTGATGAATTGGATGTCGCTGATGAAGAAGTACACTTGGATGTTATACAATTTGCCTGTGGGGTTCAATTGAGAAAGAGAAAGCGTCAAAAGGTCTTATACAGCCACGTCACACCGTTAAGTCAAGATGCGGAAGAACATTACCGGGAAAAGATCATGCTGTATTCACATTGGCGGGATGATGAAACTGATCTACTAGGGACATACCAGTCATTTGAAGAGAGCTTTGATGCCAAGTCAGACGAAATAAAAAGCAATCAATCAAAGTATGAGAAAAACGACGAAAGCTTCTATGAGAGCATAAGTGAAGATCTGGAGTCTGAGCAATTGTATTCTGCAGTTCATCCCGAGGCACATCACCAGGAGATGATCGATCAAGAAGAGACCTTGTTGAGATCCGAAATGCATGGTTGTTTTGATCCTGGGCCTTCTGCAGCAGTCGAGAATTATGATCTTGGTGAAGATTTAGGCATAAGCAGAAAACATGCTTGTAGTGGAGTGTTGCCTCAACAAGAAATGGACAATGAAAGGTTTTTGGAGAATGTTCGCAAATTGAATTGTGAACAAAAACGTTTTTTTTACCATATCCTGCACAAAGTCAAATCCAATTCATTACCGTTTTACACTTTCTTGTCCGGAGGTGCTGGCTGTGGCAAGTCCGTTGTCATTCGTTCCATCAACCAGGCTCTTGTGAAGTATTACAATCACAATCATGATGAGGGTCCAGATACTGTTAAAGTGCTGTTGTGTGCCCCCACAGGAAAAGCCGCACACAATATTGGCGGCAGCACAATACATTCTGCTTTTTGCATACCAGCTTCACAAGGTTTTCAGTTCAGACCACTTGATATGCAGCAATTGAATACAATGCGCTCTCGCTATCAGGCTTTGAAAGTTGTCATCATTGATGAAATCTCCATGGTAGGTCGGGAAATGTTAAATTTCATCAACTTAAGATTGCAAGAAGTGCAAGGATGTGCTCGTCCTTTTGGGAGTGTTAGTGTCCTTGCAGTTGGTGATTTGTTTCAGTTGAGACCTGTACAGGATGCTTGGGTTTTTTCACAAGTCTACAAAACGCCACAAATGCAATGTATGGGAACAAACTTGTGGGTAGACCTTTTCGAGTTTTTTGAATTAAAAGAGATTATGAGGCAAAAAGATGATCGTGAATTTGCACTGCTTCTTAATAGGCTGCGGGAAGGGAATCATACAACAGACGATTTAGCTGTACTTGAAAAGAGGCAAGTTCAGAACTTGGCTTTGAGTGATCATGACAAAGACCATCTTCCACATTTGTTTTGCACAAGAGCTGATGTGAATGCCCACAATAGCACTGTCCTAGGCAGTATGCCTGCCTCAGATATTTTTACAATAAAGGCGATTGACACTGTTTCTGGAAATATAGGTAATGCATTGCATGCTAGCATCCTTTCAAAGATACCAGGGGACCCATCAAAAACAATGGGCCTTCATCAAAACCTTGAACTTGGGGTTGGTATGCCAGCTGAGTTATGCTCAAATATAGACACTGCTGATGGTCTTACAAATGGTGCATCTGGCTTGATAAAGCAATTTGACTTCAGGGTTGAAAATTCATCAAGGTGCAGTATTGTCTGGGTTGAGTTTGATGATCCGACTATTGGCAAAAAGTGGCGTGTCAAGTACAAGCATTTGTATACCAGTGCAATCCCTTTGGCATGGACACCAGTACTTGAGGTATGTCGAAACTTTGCTTTCCGGCATTACAAAACATACCTTATCATTCGTCGCCAGTTTCCATTGTATTTGTCTGCAGGCAAAACAATCCACAAGGCGCAGGGCTCTACCATCAAGAGTGGAGTTTTGCATTTTGGCAAACGAAAAATAGATCATATCCACTATGTTGGCCTTAGTAGAATGAGTAGTCTATCAGGCATCCATATATTGGAATCAAATTGGAAGAAAATCAGCATTTCCACTGCTGTTGAAGCAGAGATGGTCAGACTTAGGACACAGAAGCAGATAGTGGAGTCTTTGCCAGATTTGCATTCTTACGGTGACAGTGTAATGAAAGTCTGTTTCCAAAACTGTAGATCTTTAAGAAAGCACATTGGTGATGTGAAACAAGAGCATAACATGTTGTGTGCGGATATAGTTGGATTTGTCGAAACCAGGCTTTCTGGTGAACTTGGTGAGAATTTTGAAATTGATGGGTTTGATGTTTTGTCTTCAGACCATGGTGAGTCTGCACATGGTCTTGCTGTTTACTATAGACAGGGTGTTGAAGTTAGTCACTCCTCATTCCAAACAATATCAGGTATAGAGTGTGCTGTTTTGTACTTGCCAAATGACATTTTACTATGTTTTGTGTACTGTCCACCAAACATTGCCTCTATTGCAAATTTTTCAGACTTCTTATCTGTGTTTGGAGACAGGGCATCAGCACTTTTTTGTGACTTCCTTAATGATAACATGAAGCTTGTGTTAATGGGTGATTTCAATTTCAATTATCCAGACCGTGGAAGGATTGCGAAACTTTTTAGTGAAGTTCTTGGTTTGAAGCAGCTGATTGATTCTCCAACAACCGAATATGGCAGCTGTCTTGATCACATTTACACCAGTTTGCAAGAAAGTTGCTTGAAGGACTTTGGCGTGTTGGAGACCTACTACTCTGATCATAAGCCGTTATATCTTGCATTTACACAGAGTGAAGTATAGAACCATGCAGCAGCGCTAGCCAAATCTTAACACATTTTGTATATTGTTGTATATATTGGTTTTTGTTTTCTATACCAACTGGAATTGTACAAATAACTACATGTATTTTGTTTTTTATTTTATATCATGCATTTGCCCTGATAGATAACGTGTGTATATTTTAAAAGTCTTGTTGCTAAATATTTCTTGTTTGAATATTTGTTTTTGTGAGTAACAGTGCCAATGCACTCTGATTTATGGAGCTTTATACTATTATTATTATTTGCAGATGTCTATTGGACTAGCTTTTGGAAATCGGGCGTCTGGCCCATACAAGACACCTATGAGGGTGTGCATTGTGGCGGTGGATGAAGAGCCGTCCACATTCAGAGGGAAGGATGGCACAGAGCGAAAGGTGTTGGCGTGTGCCGTCAGCGACGGCTGTAAAGTGGTTCGAGTGGTCTGCTATGCGTCCAACCTGTTTTGACGGCTCAAGGTATGTCAACTACCTTATTTGTAACCACGCCAAGCATAAGTTTGCCATGGTGTGTTTCATTGTTGGGAGTCATCTTGCATTCTGTCCGTTTCTTGATCATGTAGGTAACAAAAGATTGCTCAGGCCAAAAAAATGGTTTCGTTTTTTATTTCATTTTGTTAGTCATGTTTGTTTGCCTATCTGTATATTTTTGTAAAAATATTTCTCCAATGTACAGTTTCGCTTGGTTCAAAGTGGCCACATTCTCGGTTAACCCAAAGCTTTGATACTTGCAGTGATGTTGTATTGGATCGCTTATCACATACCCACATCACATGACCTCATTTGAACTTGAATTGACCTCATTTTGGACTTGGACTCATTTTGAAATGGCCAAGTTACTAGTTTGAACTGTTTAATCTGGCATCGATACTACTTGCATAGAAGAAGACAAAATTTGACAAGTGGATTTTGTGACAATGCCATTTTGGCGACATTGCAACGTTCTGTGACAAACACTTGTTAACGCCTAAGTTACATTCCTTTGAGGATATTGACCTTAGTTATTATAAATATCAGATTTGTTGAAGGTCTTATCGTAAATTTAATTTGGACACGCAATACCAGAGACTACAATTATTAGTAATGTCTTTGAATTGTTTGCTACACAAACAGATTGCAATTTGTTTGTAAATTAAGCTTTATCTTAAAAATTTCAACTTATCAACCCTATCTTTTATTGGCGTAACTAAAATTAACATGTGTCTGTTGTCCAGGTTGGATCATCCATAGCGATGAGAGAAGTCATCCGGAAGACCGATGCACGACAACCGTATATCGTTATGACAGAAAAGTCGAAGGTATTTGCAACGGCTGCTGTAAGCCACCCAGCCAGCCACACGGACGAGGGGACCACCCTTCTCAACCCTCTGCCGGCAGCAGATGTGCCAATAGCAACGGCACTATCATCTCCATCAAAACAGAAAAACAGCGTGGTGGGAAAGATTGTTCAGGTATAACACTCCCAACAATACTTTGCGTTTTAACTCAGGCTGTATGGTATTACATTTATGTCTTGTATTTGAATACATTTGTACAAGAAATTGTACCTTGACTATACAGTTGTTGATATTTAATACAAACATCGAATCTCTGCAATATTTCATTAATTGAATATCCAAATAAGAACTTCCTTACAAAATATAGGTTTTAGTTGTACTTCCTGGCTCTGCAGGTAATACTGGGAAAACCTTGGTTTTAGCAAGTCATTCAGGGTTATAAGAAACATTATCCTTTGCCCAGATAAGCTGATTTCAGGATTTTGCCCGCACAGTGAAAATCCACACAGAGCTGATAGTTTCCAAGCCTAAGTGAACAAGTATGGTGTCCGTCATTGTTATCTGTCGTCCTAGTTTCCAAGCCTAAGTGAACAAGTATGGTGTCCGTCATTGTCATCTGTCGTCCTCAACAATTTCTTTGAACGGCTTCCCTTCCTAAATGGCTTGGCAAAAAATTGATAAAACTTCATAGGAATATTCCTTGCTTAGAACTCTCCTTAAGGTTGTTCTGGTCTGTTGATTAGTTAATTAGGTCATGGGGGTACATACAGGAGTTTCAATAATGTCAATTTAACAATTTTTTCATAGGCCGAAGTCCTATAATTTTCATTTTTTTTTTGTAGCATCTTTTGGAGGTCCTCTTTCCTCTCAGGTAACCTGTATTATATAAACTAATATAAACATAACTGGCCCCTCAGGTTTCTTATTTATTGCTACTATGCTGTTTTAGGAGGAAGCACCCCGGACCGTTCGAATCAATGATGAAGAGGTCACCATCAAGGTGGTGAAGGTGGAAGACTCCACCTCCAACTGCAATGTCACACTGTGGAGGGCCGCTGCCGCTGCAGATGTGAGGCCAGGTGACTACATCCGTGTCACAGACGTCATAGTCAACCATTACAATGGTTCAACAAGCCTGTCCACTACTGCTAGAACGAAAATTGAGGTAATTTAACATCCTGCTTGTTTTCAAGTTTAATCAAGATTGAACATAGGGATATCATGATAATCTCTGTTCAAGTTATTGTCATTCATTGTCTTTGTTGGACAGCTTTCCTCAGATTTATTCCTTAGCAACTGTAAAGGCATTTACTTAAAATTAGGTATCATTTATTCCTTCCACATGGAGCTAACATAACCAACACCACCAACCAGTCCATCTTTCAATATATAATCAAAGTATGCCTTAATTTTGGTCAGGATTTTGTTTAGCGCTAAAAGTTGCTTAGCAAACAACCGTATTGCAAAAAGTGGCATCATCCCGTGGTCACAATTGACGTATCGCGATATACGCGCACTGTGCTTAATCAGCCATTAATCAGCCAATGAAAAAAATCGATAGTCTTCAGCCCGGCGCTGCTGGTCCGACATTCGCACCTTTTTACCCTTGAAGAGTATTCATAATACATTTAATTTCTCAAATTAGGAGGGCTTGTTCACTGAAACAAGGTTGGTTTTTGTTCTTTTTGGGTATTTTAGTATTTTCGCGGGCGAGTGTTTCTATTACCTCCCCTGTCTCTAAGCACAATTTACAAAAATCTGCCGTACTGTTTTCCTGCTCAGACAATAACGTTAGAGTAGTCTCCCTAAAAACACAGTGCGCGTAGCGTCACGATACGTCAATTGGCCCCATCCCAGAGACCCATAGTTTTAAAAATGAATTACAATAGGGAAAGCTTACAAAATGACTGAAAGCAAGAGGCCAAATCTTTCATATTTTTTTAAAGGCATCATCTAGTGATTCCCAACAAATATTGTTCAAATAATGCCCCTGGGATTAAAATTGGCCTGACCCAGGTTTCACCAATTCAACAAGAAACTGCAATATATCTTATCTTGTCAATGAACTGAGTTATAGGAATTGTACTTGTATGCAATACAATTACATCCATGATGCATTTATATCCTTCAGAAAACTGAAGTGCCAGTGTCTGAACGCGATGTGGTTGTTGTTGGCGCTTGTGTCGACGGTGCTACAGTCGATCTCCTATTGGATGATGACACTGAAGTGAAAGTGCCTGTGGTCATGATGCAGGGGTTAGTTGGGGACGAAGACATTGAGGAGGCATCTGCAGCAGGCTTGCAAGTGCACATAACTTCGCAAGGGCCGGATATCGTGAGCCTGGAGCTGATCGAGGAGGCCTTAATGCTTGGGTGAAAGTTTTCAGACATGCCTGAAGTTCAGGTTTTTTGAAAGGCAATTTTTTTACTTTTCTTAAGTAATTACTATTGAAAGTACCGCCATTTCATACTTTTCTGGTTTTTCAATATTTTGTACTTTCACCCATGTTAATGTGAAAGCCTAACTTGTGCACTACTCGACTGACTCTGAATGGCTAGTCATTCTTTGTGCAATTTCATTGCTGATCTCACTTACCTGTACAATAGTTGAAAGGCATAATGTTTTGTTTTTTCTGTTCTTGTCATATTTGTTCAGTTGACCACTCAATTTCTACTAAAAACATCTTGAAAAAAAGGAACATATTCAATTTATTTCAATTACTGGTCAATATATGCAAGCAAGTTGTGTTTTAAGATAAACTGAATATTTAATCATTGTTTGAAATCCATGTCAGCCTCGATATCAGAATTCACTCTTTGGTAATCTTTGCAAGTCATACCTTCCCTAAGGTTTTACCACTTTATCTCATCATCATTTATAAAAGTTACATTGTGGAAAGTTGCATGTAAAATTACATGGTGGAAAGTTGCATATATGCAATAAACAAGATAGGAAAATGACACTTCAATATATATTTTTACTTTATTAAATGTTCTTGCTAAATGTTCTTGCAAGAACCGTCACACTAGCTCAATGAAAATACACATGTAGTGTTAGTTCATTATTTTGCTCAGGCAATTGTTTTATTTGTTTCAACCTTTGAAGGTGGTCTGGTGCTGTTTTCAATTTGCTGGTAATTAGGCCAAAAAAATTGTTTGTTTCTGGTAACATTGCAAAAACTAAATAGGTATGGGGGTATTTTTAACTTTTTTTTTATTGATTGATTTTACACAAACAATCTCATTTTTAGGCATTTTTTCCTCCAAAAAAGTCAATAAAAAGATAAGGGGAGGGGTAAAAAAATTATGCGGGGGAGGGTTACCAGAAACAAACAGCTTTTTTTACACCTTACATGTAGTAAACAATTTTCCCTGGTAGGCATCAGTGATGTCGCACGATAGTAGTAAGTTAGTCCAATATTTATATTGCATGAAAGTGTTTTTGCTATGATTTTATTTTGGATTCTTTAGAAGATGATGAACTCCAGATTGCTTGGAAAAAAGTTTGTATTCAAATGTACTACTTTTTTATGACTAACAATATATATGTGAAAAGACCATTAATTTGAAAAAAAAACAAAACAATTTAGTTGGAATTCTGGATCAAACTCTTTGGAGAACCTTACACTCCAAAAGCTATTTATGCACCAATGCCACATCAATGAAAAGGCATTTGTCATTATAGAACCATTTGCTTTTTGTTTCAATAGGCTTGCAATACATCAGTATTGTAAATGTTAATGCATGCAACAAAACCAAAAAAAAATAACTTTGGCAATTTCATTTTATTTTTGCTATACAGTTCTCTGGAGTCCAGTCCCTTCAGTTTCACAACATTGTTGTTTAACCACCAGCTTCATACTTGTGACATTGTGTTGGTTTTGGGAAATGCGATCAGAGACCATGGAACAATAACGACACCATAGACTCTTGTTTTACATTACACACGGCCAGGTCAGATTTCCCAAAACACGTAATGTTTAACAGTTTTGTCCATGTACATATTTTGTTACATTTCTGTGTTATTGTTTTGTAAATCGTTGTTCATGTTTAACTCTTTAAACCGGCCCTTTTGAGACACTCTAGTCTTAAGGAGGTTTTGGCCATTAATGCTTCATTATTAACTTTAAAATATTTGAAGTTGCATTAGTCGCTTAATTGTTTTTGCATTACTTTACAGAGGTACATGTGCATATAGTGTTTCATTTATTTAGATGCACATTTGATTTAGTTCCATTTTCGTCTTTGTTTTTTATAATCATTGTATATTAAACTTCTTCGACATGCTCCAGTTCAAAGTGAGATTTTGACCACTAATACTTCACTAACAATATTTGCAGTTGAATTAGTTGATTATTTTTTCTCACTTTACTGGACATACCTTATAGAGTGGTACATGTACACATGATATTTTATGTACGTCTTCTAGAATTGAAAAAAAATGTCTCTTTGAATACCACATGGAATATAAAAAAAGTTTGATTTTTACAATGTGAAGTTTCACAATTCTATAATGGTTTATACTACAAATACTTTGATTGTTATATTTGATTCTCTGGTGCTTGTTCAAACCTGATGCAAGTTGCACAAATAGTTTAAGTTTGTGTCTATATATCACTTGCCTTGTACTCATGGTGACTATTGTGTCAAATTGTTAAACCATCAGAAATACCTGAAATCCCATCTTGTTTCATTTATTGTTTTACTTTTATATTAAAGTTTATGTATATTTCTTTGTGTTCATGTTTTATAAACCCCTTCCCCATTTCAACTAGCTCACTTTGTTGACTCACTTAAGCATATATTAAAATCCGACCAGCCAACCTAAATTAAAGCTCATCCGACTTAGTTGTCATGGTGAGTTTTTGTAATACCAATTTGTCTGTCAGCAATTTTCTTGCATACACACTTGGCCACAGTTTTGATTACTTCTTCATAATACTTCATGTGAATGTTCGTCTCTGATTACGATTGGATATGCATCAAGAGTTGAGAACTAGGTCAAATCTTATCCCTTGGTGGTCCACTACTAAACTTGTATCACATGTAAGGCAATCCGCTGCGTAAGGTCAAGAGTTTGATAAAATTCATTTTAGCTCATTACCACTAGATGCCAGTTTCGGTCCAAGCTTGGTCAGCATGTTTGTCTATGCAATCTAGACAAAAATGGAATGTGGGTAGAGGTCAAAAACTCGGTCACCGGGTCAAATCTTAGAAAATCCTAACAACCACAGAGGCACAATTTTAATCCAATCTTTATGAAACTTGGTCAAAATGTTTGTCTATCAAATCTGTGTTATATGAGGTAAAAAAAAACTAGGCCTAAGAGTCAAATCTTAAAAAATATTATAACCCACTGTAAATGCCACAAGTTTGATCCAATCTTCATGATACTTGGTCAATTTGCCTCATATGATACTTTGAACTAGTTCGAATCTGGGTCTTGTGGGGTCAAAAACTAGCTCACATGGTCAAATCAAAATAAAGATTTACATGAGCGTGCCACAGAAGCCTCTTCTGTGTATGCAGCAGCACGCAAACGCGCGTAAGTAAAATACGTGTTCTTCACCAGCTGGTCCGAGACTAGTAACACACTAAACATCGCAGTGGCGAAGACAGGGTTCAGAAACTTGAATGTTTTTCTAAATGAACTTAGTTTCCTTTTGAATCAGGGCCACGTTGTGAGATTTCATGTCAATAATCCACCAGTACTTTCAGTGCTTTGATTATTATTGTTTTGCATATCTATTCATACGACACATGAACACTAAAATGGTTTTCGTTTGTCGTATGAATAGATATATACGCGGGAATTAATTGTGGCCACAAATAAATAAAAACGAGCATTTTGTATCTACAAAAATCTTTGTAATCATATCACATCTTGCGTTGAAATTTTGGCTATCGCTATAAGGAACACTGATTGTTAAGGTGTTAACTTTATTTTACGAAATATTTCACGAAATTTTCGTTGATTTTGAGCGTTATAGAGACTTTAATTATGTTGAATTACAAAATTGATAGAACGTTGTCTTGTTTTTGTCTTTAGTTATACATCCAAACAATGAACTCGAGGCTTTTGACACCATTTCTTCTGCCTCGGTCACACTATCACGAATCAGAGCTACGAACGAGCTACGAATACTTTACGTCACAGTTAGTAACTACCCTTACAGGACCGTGGCTCTCCGTTCTTGATCCGTGATAAGTCGTAGTAGTTTTTGGATGTCTGTAGCGACTCTTGACAAATTTTGAACATGTTCAAAAAATTCCTACGAATTTATCGACCGTAGCGTATCCGTAGCAGTCCGTACTAAACCGTACTGATCCGTACTAGTTCGTAACAACACCGTAGTCGTCCTTACTTTTTTGTAAGCCCAAAGATTTTCAAGGACTTCTACGGATTGATACGACGAACTACGGAGCGGTACGGTTACGCTACGTATGAGCTACGATTATTCCACGGATATACTACGGAAAGCCACGGTTCTAGTACGTTGTACTACGGATAGGCAGAAATTTGCACGATCTTGTACGATGTACTACATTTCAGCACGAAACAGTACGGACATGTACGGATCACTACAATAAATTGCTACTGAAATACACTTGGATATTGATATGGCACAAAATGCAGAGGCCGTAGTCGAGCTGCTTGACGATATGCACAGAGGTAATAATGATTCAATATCGTATAAGTCTGCCTCATATGCCTTTTGAATTTTGCTCTTACTTTTACGTGATTTAATAATTGTTAAATTAATAGACGACGTAATAAAATACTAAATTAATCATACTTTGCTAAGCATAATCTATATTTGTACATCAATAATTACACACTTTATCAGTTCAGAGAAGACAAGAAATATCTTTTAAAAAGATATACGGCGTTGATTGTGGTAGGAGTTTATGAAAGGTAAAGAGTTCAATGAATGAGATCAAGGATAGCGAATTTCTTTTTCTGTGCAGTTCTTAGCTGCATCACACGCAGTACGGGATGTTACACGGAGTTTTCGCGGCTTATTTTACATTATTACATATTGCTGGTCATAAACTCATAGATACAAAACAGAAAACCAAAAGAAGAATGGAAGTGAAATTAAAACATTAGTCAACCGGCCACACGCGAAGTATCCGACATATTTATACGCGCGTTCTTTGAACAAACCTGTTTAAGTGGTTTATCGGGCATTGCTATTAGATTCGATTATTAACAGTATCGAGAATCATCGCGCTCATGCTAAATACATTAGTCAATATGGTGGAATAATTCTTGTTAAATTAAATAAAAATAATATTTATCATGGTATTTTTGAAAACACATTCAGAATCTAGTATTGACATACCATAATTATATCGCTGGATATCTTCATTTAAGGTAGCGCACCCCTAATGGGCACATATCCAAATATAATCTAATTAATTGTTTTCTTAATCAGCATCATTTCACTGAACTACATGCACATTTGTAGGTAGGCTTTCCATGCTTTAAAAAAAAATATACCGATTTATCAAAACCACCCCCACGCTCGGCTTTTGTTCAGTTTATTTTCACCCCTGGGGTATATAAAAGTTTCATAATTCATTCAAATTTCCAAATATGGGCATGCAGTTGGTGTGTACAGATGCAGTAAAGGTGTTTAAAGTTTAAACAAGATGAAATAGGTATTCTTTTACAGACATTTATTTTTTTACAATTTTTTATCTATGGAAGAGCGCCATGAAATGTAAGTGATTTCAGCCAAGTAAAAATGGGTCGGTTCAAAACTAAGTGTCATAAAATTCAAAATAGTATCATTTAAGTTATATTTTTAACTTAGTTTTTATAGATACACTATACACAGCAAAAATACCAAGAAATAGACATAGATTTACCGTTTACTTTTTGAAATAAAAATGCAACATGCATCATTCGTATTTTCAGCAGTAAATCACCCAATTCAGCCATAACGTTGTTTTAATTTTAAAAATTGAAGGATGTGCATAAAAATTTCAACATATTTAACAATAAACAAAGCATATATGCTATATTAAATCAAATTACGTTAGAAAATAAATAAAACGCGTCGCAAAAGGTATGCGGTGTCGGCAGGATTCGAACCTGCGCGGAAAGATCCCGAAAGATTTCTAGTCCATCGCCTTAACCACTCGGTCACGTCAACTTCACATTTGTGTCAGCTTAAATAAGATGTCCATAAGTAAACAGGTAAAAAGGCTCGTCGATCTTTAAAGAAATCGCGAAATCGTATTTTTTTCAGATGATATTTAGATCGAAGTCAATATTAATTGTGAAAATAATGTATTCTAAAGGAATTACGTAAACATATATCAAAATTCGAAGTTTGAAAAAAAATGCATCTCTCGGAAATAACCGATCATTGAAGATCGGCAATTATCGTAAAATAAATCGCGGGAAATCATTAGGGGTGCGCTACCTTAATATCTTTCTGGTTTAAAGAAAATTCCAGTTCACCTAGTTCACGCTATAGCATCTTTATTATATAACGATTACTTTACTGGCCGCGAACTCCGGTCAGCACATAAGGTTGTCGTGAAGAAGTAGCGATGACCTGTATATAAACTCTGACATTCACACGCACTGGCCGCGAACTGACCATGATACCTTGGTGGTTGAAATGCAAAGTATTAAAGTGAGGCCTCGCTTCCACTGTTCTTTATACTTTTAAAGGTTAACATGTTGGCAGGAATATGGAAGTCTGTACTAAATATGAGAACATAGCCTTTAAGTACAAACGTTCTCGCGCTGGTAATCCTCTGAAAATAAAAGGTGCACGCACAAACTGTATTGATGTCGAGATTGAGTGTAAAACTGTTCTATCTATTAAGCCTTTTCATTACAGATAACATTGTTTCATGCTGAACACGCAGTAAAACAGTGTTACAAAGACGCGGACATGTTTTCAATGTTCTGGTCGTATGCTCAAATCAGCCTATGGGATAAATGAAGTGTATTCATTCTGACCTAGCCGCGGGAAATTGTATTTGAATTTTATTGGACAGTTACAAAGGTCAGGTAAGGTGAAAAGCTGGCGTATACAGCTACGCCGAAAAAAAACACATTTTGGGTCGCATTTTAATGATTGCCTGTCGTTCTATTACAACTTGTTTGCATATGAACGTAATGTGTCTTTCGTAATAATACGTTTTATGGCGTTATCATGCGTTTGTCTGTGTTGTTACACAATTATTTGCATAAAAACGCCTAGTATCTCGAAAATACGATTTCGTAATAATTTTTTAATATTTTATGTGGAACTTATTGGCATTCGTGAATGCTTATTTTAAAAATTATTAATTTTCGACCCTTACTTTTTCAGCACGAGACTCCACTTGTTTACAGGAAATGCCGGAAGTTTTACGAAGACCAAACAGGAAGCTTCTAGACGCATAAAAATGAAACGGAGACCTGCGCTTTTTCGTCCTGTTTTGATTTTGTCGTCGCTGTTTCTAATGAGTGTTGTCTTTCTGTACACGAAGACAACTGATAATGAGCGACTTTGTACAGTTAATGATATCTTCTCTGGAATAACGCAATATATACACTGGAATGGTGTTCGTGAGATAGAGCATCTAGTTCCAAAGGATTGCATAGGCACCGTTTTGTCGGGGTCTTGGGACATGTATTTAATATACAACATTCAAGAAGTTGCTGCTAAGTGTTCCAATATTAATCAAAAGGTTTTTGTGGTTCATAGTGTGGGCACAAAGTCACTTTAGCCATTTATTACACTTTTTACAACATGGCCGTCGAAAAACAGCCTCGAGAAACGCACCATTCATAACATAACAATGCGAAACTGGATAATGCTTAAACCTTTCGTAGAAATCGTAGTCTTCACTAATTCTGTCGAAGATTCCCAGTATCTTATATCCATGGGGATGTTAGTGCAACCCGTTTCCCATTTTAGAGCAGGCGAGGCGCCAATTTTGCGATGGATGTTTGAAGAAATTGATAAAATTGCTCAAACACCACTACGTGGATACATCAATTCGGATATTTTGTTCACGAACGACTTAATCCATGCGCTGGATCTGATTATGAATGCAATGAACATGTCTCAACCATTCATGGTTGTTGGGCGTAGAACCAATATTCTGGCCGTAACTGAAACTGAAGCACAAAGCTTCGCAAAAATTAAACTTGCAGCGAAAGCACGCGGAGAGTTATTTTGGACTAACGCGGAAGATTTCTTCATAACAAATGCAGCGTATCCGTGGAAGAATATAATGGACGTCGTTATAGGTCGTCCTGTGTATGACAACTGGATTGTGGCCCATTCGATATGTGACTTGCAGATAGACGTCATTGACGTCTCTGGAACAGTATTAGCAGTTCATCAGAGCACTTCGTCTGGAGGAAATAAGGAAGGATTCAAACACGAGCAAGCAAAGTACAACCTTAAGATGTTTGATGACATGGACATCAATGGTGTCGATTTTGATAGGGGAAAAACTGACTGTTCTCAGTGGAGGACAATTCTGGACTTTTGTGGTCAATTAAAGCTTGTTCAGCGAGTGGACTTTCCGGACCACTGCTTCTGCGTGAAAAAATACTCGTAGCATCATTATGCACTATATAGAGTATGTTCGGTTTTCAATTTGAGGTTTTATTATGTGCAGTAGAGACTTTAATCAAATAAATATATTCTAAATAATAAAGTGAAATTATATGAGTTTGGGTTCAGCCTGACGTTCTCCCGATCGTCGAGATTAAGAGACCTGTCGATTCAATTGTTTCCAGATATGTGTATCACGCTGTTTATTCGATCCATGACGATTATTGGCTTTGTTGGGGTTCTGTTCGGACGCTTTAGAGACACATTCGGATTAGAAAAATCGGAAAATGTCCAATATAGTAATAAAACTTCCTTGAAGAAAGGTCCGTTTGCTGAAGGTATGTTACTGAACTTTTTTGTGCAAATGAATGTTGTGAGCTACGCATGAATATTCGCATCAATAATAATCTGTAATAATTACGATTAACATTATAGAAGGGTACATTATGAAAGGCAGTGATTTTTTTCACCCAATTGGGAACGGGTCCGGTACCCATGCCATTGGGAAATTTTCGCGTCGTGAAATCACCAAATTGGGAAAAAAACGAGTCGCGAAATCTTCCGATTGGGAAAAATCAAGTTGTGAATTGTACCAATTGAAGAGTGGTATTTTAATGACTTTGTTTAACTTTTGTCTGCTTTAAATGACAGAGGAAAGCAACATACACTTTTATTCAAAGTCTTGCACAAACAACAACATGCTATCGGAGCACAGATGGCGTTGTAATTAGTTGCACTATTTAACCCTTTTAAATTGCTGAAAACAAGATGTGCATTATGAATCCTGCTCATTAAATTCTCTTAATTGTAAATTAAATCAACAATGAAGTATAAAGAAAACAACTAAATAAACAACCCTCTTACGGCATTCAAGTGAAAGTGCTTACAGTGATTTTTTTCGTTAAAAATCAGGGCCGGTATCCGGCCCAATTTCCAATGGAAAAAAGTATATATTTTTCCAAAATGGGACTCAAGAAATTCCCAATTGAGGATTAAATATTTAAAATAACAAATCCGGAAATTGGGACGGGTCCGGTTCATTTTGGGAACGAATCCGTAGGTCATTGGGAACGGGTCCGTTTACCGGACCCGTCCAAAGAAGGAAAATAACACTGGTGAAAGGCTTACTGATCGAGATATGTAGAGCCACATTTCATATTGATTGTTTAAAATGTGATTTAATGCCGCAAGCAATAGGGCGTCCTTGCATGACATGTACCGCGGTGAATATAAACTTATTAAATATAAGAGTGAGTTGCATTAAATATAAAAGTGAGTTACATTCCCCTTTTTCAAACATAAAATTAGAAATACGTGTAGTGGTATTAACTCGCAAACAAATAGTCATGAAAAACATTCTTAAAGCGAGATTATACGATTTTGTCAAATATTTATGAATTTATACGAAATGTGTAAAAATTATTATACATATATTTCAATATAAATTAAAATAAAAGTTAAGAAGAACATGTGTCGAAAAATGCGAAATAAGCCAGATATTTAATTCTGAAATCAAAAAAGGCTGTACAGTCGAATTCGCCAGCATGTTTTTCATGCATGTACAATGTGAATCATAATTTTATTTTAGTGCAGATTCGTTCATACGACACTCGGACAAAATTTTGTTTTACGGATCATTTTAACGAATATCTTCGTCACAATCGGCTCGGGGCGCTAATTTGTCATGGCTGCATTTGATAAAATTCGTCTTCAATGTATAATTTTTCTTGCCTATTTTTTTTTGTAACATATTTTAATCATTATATTACAATTTAACACATATAAAAAACGTATAATCTCGCTTTAACTTCCCAACGTGCTGAAAAGATAACGTCTTTAGCAGTCAATAAACAATATTCAGAAATAACAAAACAGAAGGGCAATGTAAACAAATCGTGCGAAAGCTTACATATTATTACCATATGGTACTCACAAAACAATCCAGATATATTCCGAACAGTTTGCGCCTCATGAGGATATTACTTACTGATTGGAACGGTATGAAAGGCAGGAATTTAGTATAATGTTTACTTACATAAATGTGTATTGGCTCAAAATAAACAATTAATAAACCTCATAATCAATAACAATCTTTTTCTTTTTCTCGACAACCACTTTAAATAAAATAAAGTGGAAGGCATAGCATGATTATTTTTTTTAATATCTATGTTAAAGGCACACATTTACTTTATTTACATACACGTTAAACATGTATTTGGTTGTGCTTACTTTAACATTTCTTAGTCACAAGCTTTGGTTTCTCATTTCAACAAGTTGAGATGAGTATAAATGACGAACACAACTATTACATTAAAACATTTTGCAAGAAATTAGACACGGAGCGGATTTTTAACAAAATATGAGCACTATCGGCGCATCTCATTGTCTTCTCACACACTTATTTCAGCTGTAATGTGTATTTGTGGACATTACGATGCTATAGAACGCGTCCTAATGCACTTTTGTATACTGTCCGCCGGTCATATAACTCTGATGGACGCCCATGTATTCCGCAGGATTTTTTTGCATCTTCGCTCGTATACTTTTTCTCCACTCATTGCAGAAAAACAACATTTCTACTTTGAATCTTTTCATCGAATCTGCGTTTTTTTGTTTTGTTTAATGCTGATTTTATATCAGCAATCACACTGGTTGTTAGAGATTCGTCGCTGTTGCGCATGTCGAGATGTGTGTGCACTGTTTATCCTCATATTTATGTTATAGAGATAACTTAGACAAAATAACATTTTTTTCGCATTTGGTTGCTGCACTGGCAACCATCTTTAGAAGTTTGGTTGCCTTTCTTAAGAATAACAAGCATAGAATCATGTACATGTTGTGTTATGTGTATATAATGCTGGTTGATATGGATTCGTCGCTGTTGCACAGGTCAAGATGTGTGTGCACTGTTTATTCTCATCTTTATGTTTTAGAGATAACTAAGACAAAAGAACAATTTTATCGCATTTGGTTGCTGCACTGGCAACCATCTTTAGAATTTTGGTTGCCTTGCTTAAGAATAACAAGCATAGAATCATGTACTTGTTGAGTTATGTGTATCTAATACTCTATCTTTTTTTAAGTATTGAGCGATAATGTTGCCGACATGACAGACTTTTAATGCATCACGTCTTGTTGTCAGCCGGAATTGAATAATTTCCTTGGCCTTACTGATCCCCAGACGCTAATTTGTATTCTATGTTAAATTGGATTAAGTTGTTCAAGCTTTGAAAAGGCTAGTTGCGCTGCTTTTTAAACCAACTGTAACCAACTTTTGAAATTGAGTTTCATAGGCTAAAATCTACTAGCCCCAGGCTAACAGGCAACCACTAAACCCGTAAGTTATTCACCAGTGGTGAAGTATAAACAGACAGATGCGGTGGTTATCGTTCTTATCGTATTTAAGAGCAGACTGACTTGCAACGCATACCACTAACCTTAGTTGTCCGCCAGCGAACACCTAAAAACGAAACTACACTTCAATTTTAGGCCACATACTTTACATCATGCATTTAACGATAAATAAAGTGGGAGAATAAACGCAGCATAACACATTCTATATCAAGTGCAACATGCATAGAGCAAGAACTGAAACAACGCCCTCGTGCTGGAATTAACTTTGGCATTACATGCACACTCTTGAGTTAAGTGTTGTTATAAGTATGTTATTTCGGTATTTTATCACGGCATGTCAATGAATATGGTACACATATAAGTATAATACATTAGCAATTAGTAGGCATAAAAACGCATTTTTACCGCAATGGTAGGTTTAAGGCAATCTTTAGACTATTTAACTGTTTATTTGCAGTTTTCGTAGTACATGGGACCAGTGTATCAGTAAGTCAAAATATCACAGTCAAGCCGACCACTTAAAGGGACTGTCAACCACGACGACGAAGAAAAGACAGGTTGTAAAATACCGTATTTTTTACAATTATTAGTTTATATTGATTAAAATATCACGACTGGTATATAACATTACTTGAAAAAAGTTGTTAAGTTTTCATATTTCAGTATATTCGGTAATAAATTTTACTGGGTATGTCTACCAGGTAACTACCCGTTAATTATAAATAACGCCAGTAGATTGATCATCATTGTCACGTGGTAAACGTTTATCAATATTTAAAGTCTTTAAAAAAGTTCCACACACTTGAACCCCAGAAGATGTTACACTGGTTTTGATATTTATTTTAAAGCCAATTTAAAAATGGAATTGGAAATATACGAAATAATTGAAATCATTATTTGTTTGAATTATTCAAGAGACAAAATCCTTTGTTAGGGCCTCGTTAGATCAAATACATAGTTGTCACAGTATTAAATTACTTGATTTATGCAAGTCCACCACATTACGTATTATCAAAGGCAGAATAGGCGACAGCTGTAAACGCTTATGTTTCTCGACTAATATTTTGTTTGTTATGCATTGATCAAGGAAAGCATTTTCCAGTTATTACCAAGCTTTGATTCATTTTATTTTAACGAATTGAGCGATAACTCTCCGTTTCAGTTTTTATTGAATTGTAATAATTATTCACATACTTTTCGATTATTTCATTGATGTTCAACATCAATGGGGCTATTCATTTAAATATGAATTTTGTTCAGAAATTATATCACGACCTCCCGTTGTTAATCATATAGTTGACAACATCGATTGTTGGAGTAAAATGTCAATAAATGTAGGTGTAGAAATAACTACAAATACATTCCGAAATTTTCCGGTCCCATTGTCTTTTACGTTAAATTATTAATGTATTTTAATATGTAACATAAGCCTTTACTAAACGAAATTCAATTATAAACACCACTTAATGAACATAAATGAAGGTCTATTCTTTCATTGAAATAATTCTATGCAGATACTTTTAATCATTGATATTTTCGGAATTATTGTATGTTAATTGTTTTATTATCAAAGTAATATCATGAATGAAAAGTAATAGTAAAGCCCTATTGTCTTTAAAATAAGGATGTTTCTCCTTCTCCAAATCGTTGTTATCTATTCTGTTTTGCTTTGAAATTGTATTGAATTTACATATACGTATAAATTGTATAACAAATTAGTAAACATAATAACATACTGTCATTACTTAAATTGAAATTGTATGCGTTTAGGACATCTTTTTATACAAAGTGTTAGTTTCACACGTTAGTTATTTGAATGTTTTACAAATCAAGTCTAGAGAGCTGCTATTATACAGCGGAAATGGAGCACTAAAGCGAATTGTCAACCATAAGTTTACACTTTAGACTAAAGTAAAGCAAAAACGCGTGGTTGTGATAAATGTGCACAGCATTTGCTGATTTCGTAATTGCAGACAGCTTACTCATTTGGCTTTGACGCATTTGTGTTGCCGACTGACAACAAAGAGTTTCCTTGCAATAAAATGCTTGTGTTTAACATTATGAATCATTCAAAATTTTCTTTTTTATTTCATGTTTTCGACAATAGTTTGGTATACAAACGGGAACCTGAATAGCAATAAATACATATATAGGATCAATGTTGTATAATGTTACTACCAACAGCAATAAATGATATTGACTGTAACAGTGTTGTATTCAAAAACACGCCCCGGTGCGTCATCCGGCATCTACCGAGATGAACCGGGGCTCTACCGGGATGAACCGAGTATCCACCGGGAAAGTATTAAAATGTTTAATACCTCCGGGAGTCACCGGGAACAACCGGGACGGCACCGGGAACAACCGGGACGGCGCCGTAGCTCCAACGGGGCCCGTACAGACCCCGACAGAGCTACGACAACGCCCCGGTGAATGCCGGCAGAGTCTCAGTATAGCTACGGTACATAAGTAAACCGGCGCTCTGCCGGGACGCCACCGGCATTCACATGGGCTCCGCCGGGGCATTACCGGCGACGACCGGTGTTAAACCGGGGCGTTGCCGTAGCTCTGCCGGGGTCTGATGCCGGTATAGCCCCGGTGAGTGCCGGTGGAGTAACGGCATACATGGGCTTTGCTGGGACGCTGCCGGCTTTCACCGGGGCATTACCGGCGACAACCGGGGCTCCACCGGGCTAAACCGTAGCCAGTCCTAGGTTGACCGGTACTCTGCCGGGCTGTTGACCGGCTTCAACCGGGGCGGCACCGGGAAATCGTGCGACCGCGTTAAAAAATTTCTACGAATCATCCCGGTTCTCACCGGTCGATCGGCGTTAGCAAACCGGGATGGACCGGGGATCTACCGGCAATAGTTAGACTTGGGCTTTAACCGCCTATAATAAGTATATAGTAAAACATTACACAGTGTAAATTGCATAACATGTCGTGCATCTGTATTTACAAATACTAGTGCTTTTTGACCGCATAAGTAACTGAAATACACGCTTAACCAAAGTTAGCGACATGTCATATTCATGAATTACCGGTATACGCAACAAATAGCGGAAAAACATGCCGTATTTTGAAAATTCATCTCGATGACGATTAGGACATGATTGTTAATTTGTAACAAAACAATAATGAGCTTAAACCAATATTGACACAGATACACACACTCAACCTACCAGTACTTCCCACATACACACTGTTTAAAGCGATATAATACGGCGTAAAACAAAGAAACACTTTCTGATACTATGCGAACCAGGTCTATGTCGGTTTAACAAAGAAATACGATTAACCACTTTACCCGTTTATGCCTAGTGGACTCTCCTATCCTTTTAAATTGGATCAATTTATTTCCAAAATTAGGGATTTCTAGTATACTTATTTCTATATTTAGAATATTTCTTACAGAAATTCCTTTAAGCAAACAGCGCAGACCCAAATTGAGACGCCGCATCATGCGTCGTCTCATCTGGGTCTACGCTGTTTGCCAAGGCCTTTTTTCTAGACGCTAGGCATAAATGGGTTAAACTTAAAGTGCATGGCGTATACATCACTTAGGAGCATACACGCTTACAGAAGGAAAAAAGTTAAATTGCACCAGTAAAAGCACTGTAACCTTCGGCAACGTATTTATTCCTTGTTATGGCAAAAAACCCATATCGTTTCGTTTATCTCATTCAATCATAGTTTCATTTTAAATTGGAATATGTTGATAGTTAACATTTTTTTCATTATGGACATTGCATTGATACATTTTTATGCGAAAGAGCATTTATATGAGTATGAAACAACAAATCAACATGCACATCCAACGACGATGAAGCACATCCGTATTAAACTGTTTTCTTATAGTTTTAACATTTGAATAATCCTTTTATGTGTGCATTTTTATAAAAATAATGATTTCTTATTGAAATTTATTTGTACGCGTATTTTTGTAAGATTTAAAACTGTCGTTTCACTTATCCGTGCTTATAAGATTTTATAAATAATACAAATACATTAATATTTTATGGCAATACATTTTGTGTTGGAAATTTATTTTACCCTTGACATTGTATTATAACAACGGCCTTATACCCAATGACGTAGGGAATAAAGTGTTAACTCACCAAACGGAAACGAGTTCATTCTCTTTAGTTATCATAATTATGATGCGTCATGCTAAATGTGAACTAATTTGATAATTGTCCTCCTTTTTTGAACATAAAAACACACGAGAAATATAAAATATTATACTTAATTGAATAGGCAATTGTCAACTCGCCTTAAATAAAAGGATATTATAAGAAGAATGTTTTTCCTGATAATTAGTTTGGGGCATAAGTTCAGATAAAATCATACAGGATATCTTCTAAAAAAATAAATAGGCATACAGACATTTTAAGTTCCATTTGATGACTTATACAGACGTTTTGATGAATATATGCGCTGATATTATAGATTGAAAGTATATCAATGAAGTAAATAAACGTCCAAGTGGTCTGTATGTGTAACCTGTAAAACGTGTATTGTCATGTGGGTCAATATCTTACAGCTGTTAGTAAACCGCGGTTTGTTTGACAGTCGTCTACCACACAAACAACTATTTATACATGTAGATATAGAAATTTCTTTCACCGCGTTAACATAGTAAATAGCGCATACCGAAACAGTTATACAGTTCGTAATACTTCATTCAGGCATTTTTCTCTTTTCATAAAGATTCGTAAATAAAGCACAGCGAAGAGATGTCGAAAAGAAAAATCCGATCCAAGTTGAAATTTAGACGCGATGGTATACACAGATAAATAGAGCGCGCAATGATAAACGGCTTACAATGCACGTAAATATTCGAAACCTATCACTACACTCACAGCGTTTAATCTTACAGCGTTAAGTGTAGCGTGTATCTTATACAAGGGGGATTTAATTTTGTAAATATTAACAGGATGTTATAAAAAATTGTGTTTCATGTATGGATGCAAATGTGAGGACGATGTATTGTTTAAGTGAATATTAATGGTGTATGAAACGTTAATATCGTGCCATTAAGTAAGGATATTCGTTCGTTTTTAAAAACGTTTACTTTTTAAATACTCTTTCCTTTCTCGGTAAAGCGTTCCTACGACAATATTCTACAAGGTCACGATGAAAGGGTAGACATTAAAAAATTAAAATAAGTCTCTTAAGATAAAAATCAACACACCAAAACCTTTACAAAGCAACGATGTCAATTGAACTAAAACGACCTCCGGGACCGAGATGTTGGCCCATCGTCGGCAATCTACTGCAGCTGTCGGGATCGGGTATGTTCTACGAGAAACTAAACACTCTACGAAAACAACACGGGGACGTTGTGTATATTGAACTGGGGGCGCTCAAGCTGGTGGTGCTGTTCGGACACGAGAAAGTGAAGAAGGCCCTGACCGCTCAACCGGACTCGTTCAAGTATCGACCACAGTGGCTCGTGGAGATTTCTAGTTTCGCATTGTTTAACGGTATGATTTGCACCCATTTATTAACAAATGTGTAGTCTGGTACTCTCTAACTGTATGATTTACGTTGATTTGATAAGTGATTCGTAGTCCGCCCCTCGTATGTGATATCAATTAAATTGACTCGCCTCAGAATTCTTACACTCTATTATGACTTGAATGACATTGGTTTTCTAAATGCTTACACAAAATTAAAATTTAGACGGTTCTGCATGTAAGTAAATCTCCCTGCTAGCAATACGTTTATTGCAACAATAATAGACATTAAATATAAAACGCCTCCGGCTCACACGGATACACGAAAAGCCGATGAATTTCTTACGGGCTGTGTCGGATCGGCTTATGAATATGCTTATTAAATAACGACAACATTGGCTTTAATTATTTAACGTATTGCATATTTACAGAAATACAGATAGGTAAGCTTATATAAGAAAGAGAAGCATACTTAATTTATAATTTATAAAACACTGAAGAATATGTTTAGACACGATACAAACCACAGGGAAAATAACTTTAACCTTAATCAAGGTATCTCTAACCCGTAAAAGAAAGAAATCAAAGTACTGGCAGTACTGGTGTGACGATGCTTTTGAAGAGGATGGATATAAAACATCAATTTAAGTTTATCTATATCACCACAATTGTGTATGTTGATACGAACATTTGGGTACGATAAAAAAATTTGGGTACGAAAATTTTGGGTACGAAAAAAAATTTGGTACGAAAAACATTTGCGTACGAAACATTTTTGGTACGAAAAAAAGTTAAGGGGTACGGGGAAGTAGTACCCGTGGGTAACTTGACCCATTGAGCGAAACTGGGAGGCGGGTCACATTCTTGTTCATAAAGTATGGCAATACCTTCATGATGATTCTCGAAAGTAGGTATGAGCACATAGCCGGACCATGTGAGCTCAATCGTATGAGCACTTGACTATCCGAGTTCGCCCACGAACATATGGATAAGTTAACTAATAGCGAAATGACCTTATACATGTTTATGCTGAAATCTAACAATCGAACGAAATATCAAACATGGTATGTACACTTAGGTGGTTGTGTAATTTCTGTTAGAATATCGTATTAAATATGTAAATTTTAAATGATTGTGCCCGCACTTGAGTTTGTTGCCTTGTTTGAGTCTATACGCGCCTAGGCTGCACCCAGTGTGTGTATTTGTGTTTTTCCAAGGTAATGAGTTACCTCCGCGCTGAGGCTGCATAATGTTGGGACCCGGAGTGTGTCCAGCACTCCTACCTAATAAGATTAGATTGACGACAGTTGGAACGAATTTTGAATGAAAGCTGCAACTTCCAGCTATTTGTTTTGTACTGAAATACTTTTTAATTTTTTACATGGTCAAATGCTGCGGGGGAGGGGGGGTGAGATTATCCGGGAAAAAAAACACCTGTCCGGAATGGTGACCACAAAACATACAAAATATTACATTGCGCCGGGAGCGGGAATCGAACCGGTGTCGTAAAGGTGAAAAAGCGAACGTCCTTACCACTGCGCTAGCGGGACGGGCAATTACGGAAAGAAATGTTGTTTTATCTATATATATCATAGCAATGCAGCGTTTACAATTTGCAGGTTCGAAATTGTTCGCATTCTTTAGTTTTGTGATCACGTAAAAAGTTAATTTTACATGTTTTTATTCGCAATTTTTTTACTAAATCGAGAGCAAATATCAAACAAAATAGAGAAAATATATAGTTGTTTCATTGGTCCATAAAAATAAAATGGATGTAAAATTACTAATTTGAAATTAACGTTCTGATACACTTATTGAATCTGTTTCCCCAGGATATGCTGTTCTATTAATATTTACCTTTATCAACACGAACGACAACTCTGCTAGGAGAATGTTATCAGTGAAAATCAACGAGCAATCTCCTACGCAGTGGCGAATGCCAAGGGAAGTAACCGAAAAATCGAGTTATCTCAATCGGACTGGCTCGGTCTTTTACATAGGTCGCCATTGTGAAGAATTTTTTTACTGGTTATCAAACCTTGGACGCTGCTGTTCCAGCATCGTCAACAACTAGTAAATGTTTGATTGAAATTCTTTTTAAATATTTAAGTCTATAAAGAGTATTCAAGTATCGTTTATCGTTTAAAGAATTCACCATGTGTTTTTCCACAATATGTTAACTATATTCGGAAGACTATACCTCACATGCGAGTGTGCGTCTATTAATTACATATAATATCAATTGAACGCTGAATATTCATATCCTGTTTGATACGCGAATCCTGTTGTTTTCCGAGTACAGGTTGGAGGTCATAAAAAACAACAACAAATGAAGCTCATTTCATTTGATGTGTAAAGTGACTTAATTAAGTCATGAAATCCGGTCGGTGATTTCGAAATAACGGAGCGTAGGAGTTCGAACTCTTATTGCTTTTACGGTTTACCATAAACTCTTAAGTGTAATCAATACATACTCTCATGTGTGGGCTATTTTAGATTTAGTTATTCTTTTCAAATATTTACTTAAGCCTATAGAACATCTTTAATAAATGGGTCGCGCTCTGTGAAAAGGGGGTTTAGTGCATATGCGTTAAGTGTCGTCCCAGATTAGCCTGTGTAGTCCACATGCTAATCTGGGATGACACTTTCCGCCTTAACTTAATTTTTGCTCAGAAGATACTATTTTTTGTAACAAAAAATATCATAAAAGTAGAAAGTGTCGTCCCTGATTAGCTTGTGCTGACTGCACAGGCAAATCTGATGCGGCACTTCACGCACATGCATTAAACCCCTATTTTCACAGAGCACGGCCCAAATGTATTCGTTGTATGTGTTTTATGGCATAACCATCCACCTTCAGACTCTAGGCTGTTCATCTCTTAATGATATATTTTGTTGTTGTTACAAATCGTTCAATTGCACGAAACATGTATAACGCATACAAGTGGTTGTTTAAGTATGCATTGTGTCTATAACAACACGATAAGTGATTCAAACGATGGGCTACGATTACTTCATGTGAAGTTGACAATTAGTAATATCCCGCTCTATTTATGACATTGCAAGCTTTCCGTCAATCACATGTGTGAAAATAAGGCTTTAACGTTCAAAACTATTCACCCCATTTCACTCAACCTGTAGCCTTATCGACCGTTGGGTCACCACAGGCGACCTAGCAACCAGCTACCTCAAATCTTCTCGTCTATCGAATAGCCTCAAGGGTTTGCCAAACCTAAACCGTGTCACTTTTGAGATGTTATCATCCCTTAGTTGATTTTGTCTGCCTGCCCTATTTTCCTCCTTCCCTGTACTGTACCTTGTAGCACTGACTTGGTGTTGGAATGTCCTTATGATCGGGAGACATGCCCGTACCACATTAGTTGTCGTCTTTTCAGGCTGGTTAGTAGCTCTTGGTAGCTCTCAATAACAATGTCTTTGTATAACCAAGATATTAGTAAGCTGTTATTTTTTTTATTTGAAAAGTATACTGAAGCGTTGAACATGTTTTGTTTTCCTAAGCAACGTATTGCTGGATGGGCGTCAGATAGGCCCGATATTACCGCCAATGAGACACTATCGAAAACACAACAACGAAAACTATTTTTGCAAATCGCAACACATGTTACATTTCAACGCCCATGTTATACAAATCGCAACACAGGTCACATTTCAACGCCCATGTTATACAAATGTAAGCAAGTGTTATAATCATATTTATGTATTTGTTACGGATAATATTTAAAAGATTCCATTTTACTACCAGTATCGGTTACACAAACCGGTATCGAATTCAGTTTCACAACTGATAGATAGAGACGGTTGGGTTTGGATCACAAAAAAAACGCACCGGAGTTGCGAGTAAAGAATAATTAATATATACGAGAAGCAAGGTATTACACTTTATCACCTTCGTTTAGTGATGAAAGACAATAGTAAGTTTAAAAAGTAACACAAACAAGAAAATGAGCCTTGTTCTGAGAAAAACTGGGCTTAGTGCATGTGCGTAAAGTGTCGTCCCATATTAGCACAGGCTAATCAAGGACGACACTTTCCGCCTAAACTTGATTTTCGGTAAAACGAGACTAGATTCAAACGAAAAATGTCATAACAGCGGAAAGTGTCGTCCCTGATTTAAAGCTTTTTCAGCATTTTATTTCAGTTAAATTCATTGTGTCCAGTGCTGCATTTGGTCAGTGAAATGTCAATTCTTTTCAGTAAGATCTTAGTTCTTAAAGCTTACCGTTCATCTTGTTTATTAATGCTTCAGGCATGATTATATGAAATAATACATCATCGACATAATATTGAACGTTGCTTTAAAAACAATTTGCAAATATCAATACAGATCTTAAACCATCGCACATGTTATACAAATGGTAGCAAAACACACCATACGCCGGAATGCTATATCGGTTAAATTTTATTAGACACGGTTTAACATTTTTTAAAGCTATCCGAGCAGAATAATGACAGAAACTATATACAGCAAAAAAACAGTGGCATAGAGGTGACATTCACTTCTCTTTTTTTAAATTGCTCTCCTCTTATTTCTATCTTGTGGCCACGAGTTAGCTATGTCGTGGCCACGAGATAGAAAAAAAGGAGTGCAAAACTAAATAAAAGCGGCGTACAATTAAAAAAGAGCGGTGCAGTAAATAAAGGCAGAGTGCATTAAATAAAAGAGGAGAGAATTTTCGTCATCTCGAGATCCCGAGTTAGTCAGTCAATCAAATGTTGCGTAACATGTGTAAATATTCTGTACGCATATATATATAGCTGGTCAAAGCAGGCATGGCTCTGATGTAACATAACCGGAGGAAGGACGATGGACGACCGATTGACGACCGACTGACGACCGACAGACGACCGACTGACGACCGGACGACGACCGACGGACGACGACTACGACTACTACGACGACGACTACTTCTATTTCTACTTCGACTACTACTACTACTACTACTACTACTACTACTACTACTACTACTACTACTACTACTACTAGTACTACTACTACTACTACTACTACTACTACTACTACTACTACTTCTACTACTACTACTACTAATACTACTACTACTACTACTATTACTACTAATACAACAACAACAACAACTACTACTACTACTACTACTACTACTACCACTACTACTACTATTACTACCATCGCTACTGCTGTTACTGCTCCTTCTCCTCCTCCTACTACTACTACTGCTACTGCTACTGCTGTTGTTGCTAGTAGTAGTAGTAGAAGTAGTAGTAGTAGTAGAAGAAGTAGTAGTAGTAGTAGCAGTAGTAGTAGTAGTAGTAGTAGTAGTAGCATTAGTAGTAGTAGTAGTAGTAGTAGTAGTAGTAGTAGTAGTAGTAGTAGTAGTAGTAGTAGTAGTAATAGTAGTAGTAGTAGTAGTAACAGCAGCAACAACAACAACAACAACAGCAGTAGTAGTAGTAGAAATAGTAGTACTAATAGGAGTATGTTATGTTATATGAACGTATATAAGATTCTTGCCTGCTTTGACCAGCTATATATATGCGTACAGAATATTTACACATGTTATGCAAAATTTGATTTGCTGACTAACTCGGGATCTCGAGATGACGAAAATTCTCTCCTCTTTCATTTAATGCACTCTGCCTTTATTTACTGCACCGCTCTTTTTTTAATTGCACTCCGCTTTTATTTAGTTTTGCTCTCCTCTTTTTGACGATGCTGGAACAGCAAGGTATGATAACCATAAAAAAAAATCACAATGGCGACCTATGTAAAAGGTTACAATACACTAAATGATCGCTTCATGTAGGGCTGTACTCTCTAAAAAAATATCATAGTTGACAGGAAGGCATGTTTTACACTATTTACCATCATTCGGGTGTTATCTTGCGGAGATAGTGGGTCTTTCTTGCTTTGTACATGACATGTCTTTTTTATTGCATATATCGATTCCGCTTAGAATGGCCTCTAAGAAAGGTATGGTTATGGGGGTCTCTATGTGCAAAATGTTGCATTTATTTTCGCTCAAAGTTGTCGCTTTTACATTGAATTATATAGGGAAACTATTTGGTGTATTATGACCTAAACGCAAAACCAGGCCTAGTCACAAAGGAGCTGTATTTACAGAAAATCATCATTTTTTTTAGTGGGATATGACGCGTTTTGGCAAATTTCACGGAATAAATGCCTTTTGATTCACGAATTTAAGGAGCATCGTGAATTTTAAAGAAAAAAATACGTTTTCAGAGGAAAATAAGAAAAAAAAAACGTACAAAAACTCGTCTTGAGCATCTCAAATCGCAACAATTTGTGCTGAAAGAGCTCATGAACACGTTTTAATAGTTGTTTACTTCTTTTTCTACATAGCTTGTAACAATATTCCAGTATTTTGACCGATTGTAATTATTGAGGGTAATCGTTTTACGCCTGAACGCCCGTTATAAATCAAAGCTCCGAACGCGAAAGCCACATGGCTTATCAGGCGTTATAATAAAATGCATTTTCAAGCATTTTTACGTGAAAGATCGGTCTGAAAATTGGCATGCACATAGAAAATAGGTTTATAAGTATCGAGAAGTGCTTATTTTTCGCGATGTTAACAGTAAACGTTGTCTTATAGGTTACAATACACTAAATGATCGCTTCATGTAGGGCTGTACTCTCTAAAAAAATATCATAGTTGACAGGAAGGCATGTTTTACACTATTTACCATCATTCGGGTGTTATCTTGCGGAGATAGTGGTAGGGCATGAATAGGTGTTCACTACTGAATCCCTGAAATATGATACACTTGAAGACTGTAGTAAACCATTGCACTAGAAAAGGTTACATTCCACTAAGAAACGGCCGAAAAAAAGGTGCAAAAACAGTCGATTTTGATTTGTGTCAAGTTCTTTCTTGCTTTGTACATGACATATCTTTTTTATTGCATATATCTATTCCGCTTAGAATGGCGTCTAAGAAAAGGTATGGTTATGGGGGTCTCTATGTGCAAAATGTTGCATTTATTTTCGCTCAAAGTTGTCGCTTTTACATTGAATTATATAGGGAAACTATTTGGTGTATTATGACCAAAAGACCGAGCCAGTTCGATTGAGATAACTCGATTTTTCAGTTACTTCCCATTTGCATTCGCCACTGCTTAGGAGATTGCTCGTCATTGATAATATTCTCCTAGCAGAGTTGTCGTTCGTGTTTCAACATTCAACAATGGCCGCCCCCATGAGAGTCTCGATTCAAAACTTTCTTACTGCATAAATTGGCTTGTTTCGCTATTTAGAAGCTGTCATTTAGGATATATGAATTATTTATTCACTACATCTCCGCTTATGACAATAATAGTTGGAATTCGAAGGATATATACTCGATGTGTATGAAGGACTTTCTGGATCGTAACAGCTTGACACCGCAAAACTGGCATACTGGTATTTTTTAGTTATCAATATAAGTCACATTGTGCTTTATAAATTGTATTCGAGCATTTTGCGACTTATTGAATGACTATGATACCCGATACCAACATTTCATCGGGGATTTGCAGATCACAAAGTTGTCCTGAAATTCAACATTGATTTCAAACTCTTTACTGGTTGTAAATTGTACTCTTTCTAAGTGTTAGTACTTTTTATCATTTTAAAGTTAAATGAACTGTGTCACAGTAAAAGAGACATTAAGGCGATTGTGGCCAGTTTGGATCTAGATCAGCCTGCTGTCGCTTGAAAGCTGTTTGCTTAAAAGCGTTTTTCTGACAATAACAAATAGTTTAATTGGATATTGATTTGACTGCGCTTTTCCTGTGACCTGGCTCAAATAATAGAATTGTCATTAATCAAATTATTTATTTCGAACATTAATAAATTGTTTGTCTTGTCCCTCGGGATCAATGACTCCAGCACTTTCCTGTTGAGAATTGAATACTGCTAAAGGCGATGCTAGGGGCGTGAGAGATGTTGCACCTTCCAGTATCGCTCGATTGTTCATTGTCGGCTCGGGTACTACGTACATGTACCCCGGGTACTCTTAAGTATACTTACATGTATCCCGGGAACGGTAAATATACTAAAATGTACCCGGGAAATTACACTCTTAATCAGTCGTTGTCGACTATTTTTTTGTAATAATTATATATACACATTTATGTCAATTTTCTGTAGAATGGCCTCTATATTATCGGAACACATACTCAAAAAGCATGTTGATGCAGTGTTTTTTGAAGAGAAGTGTGTTTAAGATAATCGGTTGCGCGTTTTACGACATCGGATTTTGGGCGCGAATACAACTCGGGTACAGTCTAATATGGACCGAGTACAATTACGTTTATTTACCGTACTTGGGGTACATGTAAGTATACTTAAAGTATCCAGGGTACATGTAAGTATACTTAAGAGTACCCGGGGTACATGTAAGTAGTACCAGAGCAGACAATGACCAATCAAGCTCCATTATCCCTCATGAACCGACTCAAAAAACCGAGTCGGCAATATTTGACTTATTTTTGGTTTGGTTGCTCTCGAGGGATCGAAAATTTCAGAATCTTCCTAAAAGCCCTACGGGTTTGATCCCCAGAAGCGACATTGAAAACTTGCATACTTTGTTATCTAAAAGGCTGCTAAACCTGATATACAATGTGAATTTCCTCTCACATGATGTTCATCAGTCATATTATATAAAAACTTACAGCAGTAGTAAACAACTGGACAATAATTAATGAACGCATCTTTCATTTGTCTTTGACACTTTGATTTTGACATGGCCTAGATTTAAATATGTGACTGGACTTTACCAGCACTCTTGTAACAGAGCTAAAGTTTAAATGTACCATTGAAGATCACATAAATCCAGATTTGCTATTATAAACGTGTGGAAAGTTTTAAGGGTGTGACAAGTAAGCAAAAATTGGTCATTACTTAGAGGCCACATTTGATCTATGACTGTATTAAAACAAGAAAAATCAGTGCTTGATTTAGATTTCCTTAGATAGTTCAATAAAAACTAATTTCATAAGCCTGGTAACAGTTTAACGGTAATGCTACCAATGTGTCACACCAGGGCCTTGAATTTGAAATCTAGGACATGCATGTTCATTTCTTCATGAAATCAGGACACAAAATTGTATTTTAAGTCCTTAATTGACCTGGCTATAGTTCTAAGATTATTATAAGCTCAATCAGTATATTTATATCATTATTTATGCTTTGTGTATTGTAAACATATACACAATCATGCAGTTACATGATAGCAATAAATAATATCAAAGCTACCCATACTATAAAGGTCATTGACAAAGCCTATGGTCAAAATGTGAACACATTGAGTGTAATCGCCCTCTCGTGCCAGCAAAAACAACACGTAGACAGGTTGTCATTTTTGACAGTTCTACTATCACTTTTATTTTGTGATATCAAACTATTAACAATTATGTGGCCGAGAAAAATATCGCCATTGCTTTTTATGCCCCCGGTAGGGTTGCCTATATCAGTTGAATTGTCAGTCAGTCAGTCAGTGTGTCAGTCTGTCTGTCCGTCCGAAAACTTTAATGGCCATAACTTTTTTAATATTGAACATAGCAACTTGATATTTGGCATACATGTGCATCTCATGGAGCTGCACATTTTCAGTTGTGAAAGCTGAAAGTGAAGATCATCCTTCAAGGTCAAATGTCAAATATAAAGCGTCTGTCTGTCTGTCCGAAAACTTTAACATTGGCCATAACTTTTTCAATATTGGCGTGCACGCGTATCTCGTAGAGCTGCACATATTGATTGGTGAAAGGTCAAGGTCATCCTTAAAGGTCAAGGTCGAAGGTCAAATTTTGCAATATTGAAGATAGCAACTCCATATTCGGCATGCATGTGTATGTCATGTGTGCTGCACATTTTGAGTGGTGAAAGGTCAAGGTCATCCTTCAAGGTCAAAGGTAAAATATATGGCTTCAAAGCTGCGCAGCAGGGGGCATTGTGTTTCACAAACACAGCTCTTGTTTAATATATTTTCTGCACATGTCTTCAAAAAACTTACATCAATACACGATTTTCTTCGTTAATTCAATCATTCCTGACAGACTTGTGTATATATTTTGCTTACATTTTGACGCGCGTAGGTAGGACCGCATTACCGCTTCCGAAATGTGTATTCATACTATTGCCTTCGAGAAACTTATCTGATGTTTGACGGAAAGGGCCGAAAATGTGCGAATGTGGGTCAAGTTCCCCACAGGTACTACTTTCCCGTTCCCCCATTTTTTTTCCGTACCTAAAATTTTTCGTTCCCATTTTTTTTTCGTATCCAATTTTTTTTTCGTACCCAATTTTTTTCATCCCCAATTTTTTGTTCGTACCCAAATTTTTTTCGGTCCCAATTTTTTTGTTCCCAAATATTTTTTCGTACCCAAATTTGTTTTCATACCCAAATTTTTTTCGTAAAATTTGTGTACCAAATTTTTTTTTCGTACCAACATACACAATTGTTGTGATTGTGATGATGTAGATAAACTTAACTTGATGCTTTTATATCCATCCTCTCAAAAGCATCGTCACACCAGAACTGTCAGTACTTTGATTTCTATCTCGTTGCCACGAGTTAGCTATGTCGTGGCCACGAGATAGAAAAAAGAGGAGAGCAATTTAAAAAAAGAGAAGTGAATGTCACCTCTATGCCACCGTAAGTTACTGACCAATATCTGCAACTCATCTTGCTTCCAGTTGATTATAAAAATATATATTATATTCCATATTTTACATGACTGGTGAGTCCTCTAAGCCGAAATGAGCCGTAAAACAAAATAGTGTCTTTGTGTCGTAAGAACGAATCTGCACTAAAACGTAATTTAGATTCACATCGTGCATTGAATTATTTCTGTCGTCATGTGTCAAAACGAAAGTACGGTTGATATTCAAATGTATTATTTTTCTTTTTCCGGGATATTGTTTTAGTATGTTGATGCTGCATTTACAAATATAAGTGTATATGCAGTGAAAACACCAAACATCTACAACGGTTGCGATAGACACCTATAAACTGATATATGCCCATAATATCACTTTAAACCACGCATACATTTATAAAATTGCTCTCTCGATAACTTCTGCCCCCTGTATTTCTTTTGCCTTGACTGCATACAATTTATTTAAATGGTTTGAAACTTAATGAATTCATTAATTTTGTTAGCTTTTTAAACAAAATACATGGCTTGCGGTTAATGCATAATGCACGTGTTTCATAATGATCGGTATTGAGTGGGAGGTATAATTTAGTTCTAATGTATACGCCACATGTGGTAAGCGAGTGGCTATGATATTAGTTAGAAAACACATAATTTTGAATGAAAGATACATTAAATCAAATTATACGAAAAATCAACTTCTATGAAAAACAAATTAACTTTCAAATATATATATCTTTAATATTATATATATGAGAGCGAATTTTTTTCAGAGAAGTTTATTTTTTGTTATAATTTGATTATTTTTCATTCAAATGATTTTTTTTCCTATTGCTTATTCAACGAGACCGCTGACCGCGTTTAAACATTTAAGATACACGGTTTGAGGTTAACGAATAATGCATGACTGTGTATCGTAAGAAATTTTGGCAGCGATTGTTTCGAGTTTTGTTTTATATGCTACGCATGCTTTTTACGGTTGAGCTTCGCCCACCTATCGTTCCATATCTTGAGCTCCTCCACACCGGAGAAAAATTAGATGAAATCTGGTGTTAGCATTACATTTTATTTAATAATTGTACGATCCGATCTTGGCGATTTAATTTTATATTCGATATGCAAGGTCAATTTTAAAACCCAACCACACTCTGTTAATACAAATTTATAATCTTGTAACGTAGTCTTTGAAACTCAGTAAACGTACACAACTCCTATTCAGTATTAATAGCGATTTATTTCTATTTATTTAATTCTAACATAACGTTTTCCAAAGTCTGTACAATATAACAGCAATACCCTTAACGGGCCTCGCCCGCGATGACAAGAAACTACGTGACCTATCTGTACAGTGGTCTATCGTGTACTGTCTTCGTTCCTTTACTACCAACATTGACTGATACATACCCATGATACACAAGACGATATGAGTCGTGTTCTGAGAAAACTGGGCATAATGCATGTGCGTTAAGTGTCGTCCCAGATTAGCCTGTGCAGTCTGCACAGGCTAATCAGGGACGACACTTTCCGCCTAAATTGGATTTGTGCTAAGAAGAGGCTTCATTTTAACGAAAAATGGCATACAAGCGGGAGGTTTCGTCTCTGATTAGCCTGTGCGGACTTCACAGGCTAATCTGGGACGGCACTTTACGCACATGCATTATGCCCAGTTTACTCAGAATGCGACGCATATAATGCACCATCATAAAAGGTTTCCTTATTACCAAGGGAGTATAACTAATAAATGACATTTTATCTGCTTGACAGAACATGGGCAAGTCGGCTAGGTAAATAAATTAATAACTTGTAATAAGGCCACGCCATTAAATCATTGTTTTTTAAAACATAAGGCCACACCATAAAATTGTTCTTTTTGTATATAAAGGATTTTTCTAATGTTCAATAATTCGTTACGTTACAATCTGATACATCGTGATTTTCAAAAAGAATTCAAACAGCCTTACTTTAATTTTACAGTATTTCGGATAGACTTTAAATGATCCTTTTACGTCTTTATTGTTAGAATCGGTTGTTGAATAAGAGCAAAATTATATTTTCAAATTCATGTGTTACTATTTTCAATCAAACTCGAAAACAAGGGTCTTTAGATATGCTCACAGTTGAAGTTGAGAGCAGTACTTGATATATGGTTGGAGTTGAGAGCAGTACTTGATATATGGTTGGAGTTGAGAGCAGTACTTGATATGACAGTTGGAGTTGAGAGCAGTACTTGATATATGTGGCAGGTTACTAAGCACCAACAAGTGATACCTTAAACAGATTTATCTGCTTGATTCGTTCATGATAAGTCGGCATTTGCAAATTTAATCATGAAAGTACATCCAAGTTTGTTAAAAAGCAAGTCTCTAAGCCGGACTAACAACTCTAGAAATTACTCCGACCTAAAACCAAAAATGTCTATCCCTGACGAATACAATTATTGAGAAAATAATCATGTTATCATTCAATCACCTGTTTAAACGAATTGACGGAATTCAAAAGTGTAAATAAGTATAAGGTATAACACTCTTGTGATATTTTGTTTGTGTTTGGATACATCGTTTTATATGTGAAACCTCGGTACACCATTATTTTTAACCTAAATATTATTGTAACAGCGATACTAACTTAAGATGAGTAATATTAAATAATGATTATGTTCATATTGATACGACTAATCGAACCATTGCTCTGCTTTAACAGTTATCATTAAACATCACTGTCTTTTAATTGTCGATTTCCTTTGCCATACACTGACTCGTAAAGTACCGGTACACTAAATTGGCTATGGTAGTTTCAATTTCTAATACCAATATTTACGGATGTGACCCACTAAGATTATTTAATGTTAACTTGTGTTAACTTTTTTTTTAAACATAAATGGCTTTCTTTAGTGAAAATTTAATTAAACCCAGAGAAGAAGTATCGTTATACAAGCATATAAACTTGTTAAAGTTCAAACAGATGAAATTTCATATCGAAGACAATTGGTGCCTGACTGAACAGGTCTGCAAATATAATCATTGGCCTATACCAATATTGACACAGATACACACACTCGACTTGTCAGTCCTTTTCCCATTCAAAATAGTTTATAACGAAATTAAACAGTGTTAAACTAAAACTATTTTTTGACACAATCAGAGTCATTGTTGTGTATGTTTAACCAAAAACATGCAATTAAATACTTTAACTTTAAGTACCAAATGTTTACATGACTTTGTAGCCGAAAGGCTTTCACTAATCAACAGTTAAATTGCATCAGTAAACACACTGTTACCTTTCGGTGACGTACTATGTCCGCCTTATCGCACACATTACCATCATAGTCGACATTTAAAAGTGAAATTCAGCAATAGTAAACCATTTAAAGGGGCCTTTTCACAGATTTTGGCATTTTTTTTAACTTATTCATTAAATGCTTTATATTGATAAATGTAAACATTGGATGGTAAAAGCTCCAGTAAAAAATCAAGAAAAAAATTAAAAAAAGGAAAAGAACATTGCCCGGAGCTGGTTTCGAACCAGTGACCCCTGGAGTCCTGCCAGAGTCCTGAAGTAAAAACGCTTTAGCCTACTGAGCTATTCCGCCGAGTACACATTTTAGACGTATTTTATACCTTATATAAGCAATCTTCGTAGTTTCACAAAATTTAACGACAAAAACAGAACTCTCCAAATTATTCAATCGTTTCGCGTTGCAACGCTTTATAATTTTTAGGTTTTAAAATCGTCAAAAGATGCATATAATGGCTATATTAGAGCATGGTTAATGTTCAGTATTACTGTTTCCTCACAAATATCATAACTAAAACGAAAACTTACGAATCTGAAACAACTTTTTTCAATTTTGTCAATTTACCAAAGCGTGAAAAGATCCCTTTAAAGGGGCCTTTTCACAGATTTTGGCATTTTTAAACTTATTCATTAAATGCTTTATATTGATAAATGTAGACATTGGTTCGTAAAAGCTCCAGTAAAAAATCAAGAATAAAATTTAAAAAAGGAAAAGAACATTGCCCGGAGCAGGTTTCGAACCAGAGACCCCTGGAGTCCTGCCAGAGTCCTGAAGTAAAAACGCTTTAACCTACTGAGCTATTCCGCCGTGTACACATTCTCGACGTATTTTATACCTTATATAAGCAAACTTCGTAGTTTCACAAAATTTAACGACAAAAACAGAACTCTCCAAATTATTCAATCGTTTCGCGTTGCAACGCTTTATAATTTTTTGGTTTTAAAATCGTCAAAATTTGCGTATACTGGCTATATTAGAGCATTGTAAATGTTCAGTATTACTGTTTCCTCACAAATATCATAACTAAAACGAAAATTCGCGAATCTGAAACAACTTTTTTCAATTTTGTCAATTTACCAAAGCGTGAAAAGATCCCTTTAAAGCCCTGACCGTAGATATTATTATTATTGTAGTTATAATTATATAGTTTTTATCACATGCCATACCCTGTTTCCCATGATATATAACCATTACATTAATTTTTATCTTACACATGTTTAATATACTTTTTCAGCGTTTTCATTGGCTTAGTTTTCGTTTGTTGAACACTTGCATTTTGTTATTTTGCTGAAATGACGTTGCAACGTCAAATGACGTCACGAAATGTAAACAACATTACCCTTATGTTTGCGTAAATATCTGAGCCGCGTTCTGAGAAAACTGGGTTTAATGCATGTGCGTAAAGTGTCGTCCCAAATTAGTCTGTACAATCCGCACAGGCTAATCAGGGACGACACTTTCCGCACATGCATTATGTCAAGTTTTCGCAGAACACGACACATTTATTTAATTTGCTCATTTTGTGATCAAAAAGATCTGATACTCGGTGTCATATTATACCATATTTTATTAAACTCGTCCAGAAAAATCGTTAGTTACCTCGCCAAAAGTTCGCTTACTAAGAACATTCCTGAACTCGTATAATAAAATATGGTATGATATGACAACTCTTGCCAGATCCTATATGTAGCAAATACATAAAAAGTTCTGTTTCATGTTCCGGACTGTACTGATACATTTTAGCCGAAAAACTATACATGTGTAATAACGATAAATCAAACTATACCAGACCTAACGAACATGAAGCACATCGGTATTCGTCTCTGAAATAGTCATAATTCCGATGCGCAAATAGAACTTCGTTTGATATTTTTTTCGTAATTTATTTTATCTTAACAAATAAATAAGGACAATTAAATATGATACTTCATTTAATGAAATTGGTAACTTGCCTGACATTAAAGGGGATTAGAAGAAGAGGTTCTCTCTTGATTATGTTGCAGGAGCTTAAGTTTACCTCGATTCGTACTGAATATCTCTCTACATAATATATCTTCATCTGATTTTGATGAATATACGCTCTCAAAAAATAAATCATTATAATATAAGTCAAGTCAATAGATCTCCATGTGTACTGTATTCGTCAGTTGGTAGATCCTATCTGTAACGCTTTTCAATATCAATACCTTTCGGATATAAGTTAACCGAGTTTTGGTTAACATCCAACAGTCTTCAACGCTATCATCTATTGATATTTATTTTGTTGACACTTTAAATATAGTAAATGGCGTATTCAAAAACAGTTATAGTGTTGGTTATATGCATTCAGACCGAGCTTTCTTTTAAATAACGATTCGAAAAACAACACAGTCGGTCGAAAAGAAAAGTGTTGCTGTATTTCAAATTACTTTTTTAAACATTTTTATTTTAAGGAATATCAAGAATATTAAGAATATAGTGTATAAAAGACATAGTTAAAGCTGCTTATGGCAATTTGAAATACATCAGAATTACTTTATTTAATTTATTTAATGAGCATGTGTTCTTTGCCAAAATTTCGATCTATACTGCATCCATGTATATAGGTATGCAGCACGCAACGTGAAAATTTGGCACCGATTTCAGACGTATTCCAGGATTTTTAATCTCAAAGTGATCAGTTGATAGGTGTCTATCGCAACCGTTGTTTATTTTTCTTCTTTCCGGGATATTATTTTAGTATGTTGATGCTGCATTAACAAATATAAGTGTATATGAAGTGAAAACACCAAAAATAAACAACGGTTGCGATAGACACCTATAAACTGTTAGATGCCCATAATATCACTTCAACTACACACACTTTACTCAATTGAACAATGAATTTTCCTTCCCGTTTTCGACAAGCGAATCTTGTTTTTTTCGAGTACCTGTTGAAGCTTTAACACAAAAGTAGATCATTAAAATGGATGAAGAAACTGTCTTATCTGAACTGTGAAATGTGTCGCCGTGTTGACATGAAGAAGCATAAGAGATCTAACTATAATTGCTTGAACGGTTTATGTCCGCCATTACCATAAACTCTTAAGTAAAATCAATACCATCGTATGTGGGGCATTTTAGACTAAGAAATGCTTTTATCAAATATTTACTTAAGCTTATATAGCACCTTTAACCAATAAATTGGGCATGTAAGTTTACGGCATGTCCATCCATGTCCATAGAGTAAAAGCTGTTTAAAGGGGCCTTTTCACAGATTTTGGCATGTTTTGATGTTTGTTAATAAATGCTTTATATTGATAAATGTAAACATTGGATCTAAAAAGCTCCAGTAAAAAATCAAGAATAAAATTAAAAAAAAAAGGGAAAAACTAGTAGCCCGCCGCAGGGCTCGAACCAGTGACCCCCGGAGTCTTGGAGTAAAAACCAATTAGAACGCTCGGCCATCCTGCCAAGTATTAATAAAAGACGTATTTTATACTTCATATGTGCAATCTTCATAGTTTCGCAAAATTAAACGACAACAACAGAACTCTCCAAATTATTCAAACGTTTCGCGTTGCAACGCTTTATAGTTTTCAGGTTTTTAAATCGTCGAAAGATGCATATAACGGCTATATTAGACCATGGTAAATGTTCAGTATTACTGTTTCCTCACAAATATCATAACTAAAACGAACATTTGCGAATCTGAAACAACTTTTTTCAATTTTGTCAATTTACCAAAACGTGAAAAGATCCCTTTAATATTTATTGAGAGATATTGACGCTGTAAAAGATGTACGCGAATTCAGTGAAAAATGAACAAAAAACGCTAACAAGTTGTTTAGTCGTCCAAGTATGCATTTTGACTATAACATCTTGATATGTGATATAAAATATGGACTACAATTTTTTTTATTTTAAGTTGACATTTCTCAATTGCCCGCAATATGATGAGCTTACATGCTTTAAGTCAATTACATGTATGAACAGTTGACGTTTACTTGCATAGCTTTTCACAATAACTAAAATAACAAGGTCTGTTTCATAACAAAGATATCAGTTATCGGTTAGTCTTTATTGAAAAGTACACCCCGGCGTTGAGCATGTGTGTTTTACTACATACAATACCGCTGGATATGCATACGATATGCCTGATAAAAAAGCCATCGGAGTACTTATGAAAGTACAACAACGATCACTATTTTGGCCAATCTCAACACAGGTCACATTGCAACGCACCTGTTATACAAATGTTAAAAAGGACTATGATAATATTTATGCCGGGTATTTATTTCGGATTTAATATTAAAATATTCCATTGTATTACAAACATAGTTGGCACAAACCAGTTTGAGATGCAAAGCGGATAGATAGAAACGCTTGCTATTAAATCACTAAAATTCGACCGAAAGGCGAGCAAAGAATAATATATATACGTGTATACAAAGAGCAAGCTATTAAACTCTCTCACATTCGTTTATTTATGAAACGAAATGCTTAGCTTGACAAGCTACAGAATATGTAAAAATTCTTCGTTGGAAAATTACGAACATTATTTTCTGATAACATTATAATCGAGGTTCCATCCGCAAAGACAGAATACTATGCGCTTTTAATATGTTATTATTATACAATTGTTAATAATGTCGGTTCAAAAGCTAATTATAGCTTATGTTTATATGTTATGCACTCTTGCCGACTTTAAATAACATTTACTTGACTTGACTTGATAATCGGTATTTCTTTAGTACAGAAGGTATTACTTTATCTGCACGTGCAACAACTTTTATACAGTTTCAAAAATTGTAGTAATACGTTGAAGCAAATTCTTACCAAAATAAATATTGAAAGAGACGTTTTTAATATCCATTTAGGTTTTAAGACATGGTAGAGTTGAATATACTGAGATATTATGCAACTAAACACAATGTAATGCCATTAAAATTTGTCGACGGAATAACTGTTTTTATTTGTGAACGTTAGCTTACAAATAATGCAGACGCAATTTTGCAAATCATTTTGCCTTAGCTACGGTTGAAACCGTAACCCGTGACTGCCTGTGTGGATAACTACATTAAATTTAAGCAGACGATGAATCTGCCTGTTCTCACTGGTACACTACATAGTGAGTATTTAACAGCTTGTAAGACAACGTTGGCCAGTCTAGAGTTTATCATTGAAATCTTTACATATTGGCTGATTTCAGAGAAAAAAAGGGGCTTAATGTATGTCAAATAAGATTAGCCTGTGCACACTGATTAGCTGTATCAATGATTTGAAGAAAAAAAAACCAAACATCTCGATCTGTGTTATAAGACACACTCTTTATAAATTTAAATAGGTTGTGGTCATTTCAAAATTGCGATATCAAAAGCTATAACATAGTTTTGAAAACTGAGTTGCGTCTAAGATTATAAACAGCGAACAAATTCAGTGCCTTCAGCGCTTTGATTATTGAAGCTGTGAGTTTGTTTTGAATAACTGTCATTTAAGCAACCTAGATTTGACACACATAGATAACTGTTTGGATAATTTGTATCCATAACAAAACAAGTTCTGTTTAAGATAAAAAATAATAGTTGAAATTATTCAATGCACCGACATGATTTACAGAAAATCCAATTTATCAACTAGATTCCAGATAAAGTTGGCAACGCTCCATTATTGAAATTAATATAATTACTTTAAAGTATGCCTTTCATTTTCCGTTAGATATTATTTCTTGTCGGTATATAAATAGTTCATTCATTAAGTTGCATATAGTTTTTTTTCAGTATTTCAGCACACTATTGTTTCAGCTATGTTGCTCAGCGCTGCATTCGTTCAGTTCAGTATCTTAATTTTGTCAGTGTATCATTTTTTTCATATATGATGCACTGATGCCGATGATGTATGCGCAACATTTGAGCTATATCGATTTAAAGACTACGTGTAAGCCTGTTTATCAGTGCATCAGATATTGCTGTATAAATGAATACATCATCAACATATTTGTTAACGTTAGTATGATTTTTTTTAAGTGCCCATTGCCCAATATCAATACAGAGACCCCGTTACAACGCCTACGTTATACAAATGCCAACAAAAACAGATCATACGGCTACCGTTCTTTTCACGGATTAGTGAAAGGTAGTGAAAGTCTTCATTACAACGCCGCATACTATATCGGTTAAAAACAAGTTAGTTACGGTTTCAAATTCTTAACAAAGCTACCACAGCAGAATAAAAAACAGAAATAAGATACAGCAAAACGCTACTTATACGATGTCTATTCATTTACGGCACGGGTCGGCGTGTCATGCAATTTAATACAACCGTACTATTAATACGTTTATTGAAAAATAGTTCAGCATCTAACATGATTTGTGCACATTTCGACTGTTAATGAACGGTCCATCAAGCAGACGGAGCGTACATAGCTTTTGGTATCATCTGTATCAACTGTTTCTACGCTGTAGCATGCAACATAATAAGTACTTTTTGAGATTTCAAATGTGACCAATACATAGCTAAAGACCATTGTTTTCAGCGAAATGTCTTATAACTGGTTTGAAGGACTACACAAACTGAAATCACAGGTGGGTGAAGCTCAACCGTAAACTAAGAAGCCTGCGTATAAACTTAAAGTAACATTACTACTCAAAATCAACGAAAATTTCGTACAATATTTCGTAAAATAAACTTAACAAATTAAAATTCAGTGTTCCTTATGACAAATGCCGAAATTCAACGCCAGATGTGGTCTGGTAAAATGGATGTTTATAGATACAAACTTCTCGTTGTTTTTCAATTTTAATTTCCCGCAACGATATCTATTCATACGACACATGAACACTAACATGGTGTTCGTGTGTCGTATGAATAGATATATTCGCGGGAAATTAAAATGGAATTAATTGTGGTCACAAATAAATAAAAACGAGCATTTTGTATCTACAAAAATCTATGTAATCATACCACACCCAGCGTTGAAATTGTGGCTATTGCTTTAAGGAACACTGATTGTTTAGGTGTTTACTTTATTTTACGAAATATTTTACGAAAATTTCGTTGATTTTGAGCGTTATAGAGACTTTAAACTGAACTACAATACGACGTTATAAGTTAAATATATGTTCTATAGCAACATGCATTTTCAGATTTCCGATTAGATCAAAGAACTTATTTCAGTACTACAATATTGTAATATTTCTGTTTTTGTAAGGATTCATACTATTGAACTATATACCACATTTTATTTTCTAAAACGCATTACTGTTTAATACCGCTTAAAAAAAACTTACTTATAACAGCGATACTAATTTCTAGATGAGTAATATTGTGTAATATTTATTTTCTTATTGAAACACATTATGAACTCTTGACATACCTGCTTTTACAGCTGTCATAACAAATGTCACCTGTCGTTGCCCTACTCTTTCGCACAGGCTAATCAGGGACGACACTTTCCGGTTTTATGACGTTTTTCGTTTCAATAAAGTCTCTTCTTAGCAAAAATCCAATTGATGCGGAAAGTGTCGTCCCTGATTAGCATGTGCGGACTGCACAGGCTAATCTGGGATGACACTTTACGCACATGCATTATGCCCAGTTTTCTCAGAACGCGACTCATTGCATTGTAGGTTCTAAAACACATTTGCATACGTGTTTGTCTTATTTCGCACTTGGTTTTTTGTCTTCATGTACGCAGGGTCGTTATCATTTGGTGTATTGGCGTTAGTTGATACTGATATCCCCTACATTGTGTTATAAAGATGGTAATTGCCGAATACAAATGGGTAGTTAACATTAATTAAATCACCAAATGCATCGCTTGAAGCTTGATTGTTAAAAAAACGGATGACTTCGTTGAATATCGAAAATGAAGCCTCATGATTGGCCCCTACTATTGTCAATTATCCAATAAATGAGCCTCGTCCTGTGAAAAGGGAATTTAATGCATGTGTCGTCCCAGATTAATATGTGCAGTCCACACTGGCTTATCAGGGACGACACTTTTCGCCTTAAGTGGATATTTGCTAAAAAGAAACTTTATTTTTGAAACGAAAACTATCATAATATCGGAAAGTGTCGTCCTTGATTAGCCTGTGCGAACTGCAATGGCTAATCTGGACGACACTTTACGCACATGCATTAAACCCCCTTTTCACATAGTACGGCTCAAATAGTTTAAGAAATAGCTTATTGAATGCAACTAATTCAGTTCAAGTACTTTTTGGACGTCATTATACAATGCTGCAAATTTCGCTCTTTAAACATATCATCGATAAACGTATATATCTTAAATTGCAAAGACAGAAGATAGTTTACGCGCATTCAGATGTAAATATACATATTTATATACAAGCGGGGAATATAATGTTGGTTTTACGAACTTGTTGACGAAATAAAGATATTACAGGCGTGTAACCTAATACAGAAAAAAACGTTATACATGGATAACAATGCGCCAACATCTGCGACGAATATTTTAAATGTAAAACATTGTTGTATATCAGACTTCAAATGTAAAGGCAGTTTTGCATAACGAAATTGAACCTTCAACATTGTTGTTTAACATACTTCAAATGTAAGAAAGTTTTGCATAATGAAATTGAACCCCATTGACGAAATCTAAAAGATCATATATTACTGCGGTCAGCATACTATATCTAAAAAAGAAAATTAAATTAAACCGAAAAAGCGAACAAAGTTTGCCCATTTCATAATAAAATGTTACGATATTGCAGGCCATTACCATGATCAATATGTTTGTTGTAGCTACCAGATCAACAGGCAACCATTTGGTATAAAAAGAGAATCAGATTTTGTATTGGGTAGATTCGGATATCATATACTTAGTACATCGGATACATTTTTATTGTGAATCGAGGGGCAGGCCTTTGAGGGTCTGACCTCATGCCTTGTTTTTTTTTAATAATTGGAATTCAATATTTTACGATCCGTAAAGTTACTGATGGTATCTTATTTATTAGATTATTTAGTGGACTTGTTATTAAGCAGAATAAAATCTCAATCAACACTTCAGCGGACTTGATTATGCATTGTTATCCCTTTGAATTATCATGCACGCGATCAAAATGCATTTGGTGTTCTGTTTTAGTAGTTGCGTTGTACATCATCTGCGAGGTTTAAACTGACTAGGTATACCTAGCGTGCTCTGTTTTACCTTTTTCTTTAAGACCAGACACATTAATAGGGTGTTTTATTTTTTTTAAATTTAAAAATCACAACCAATCACCTTGTGTAGTAAATGTGTAGAAAGACTAGAATCTGTGTGCAGCAGACAAGGATATTACATCACATTGTAAGTTTTGTTTACAATCGTGTGTTTAAGTAATGTGACGTCAAAACACAAAACTACAGCAAAAATCAAATAACTCAAGTTATATATTATTGCAATTTGCGCACCAACTGATATATTCTATGTGAACTCATCGCAATATGGTACTGCGAACCCATCGCAATATGGTACACACACTATTATGAACGTGTTTGATAAACATCAGCATACAATATTTCACGTAAAATGCCGATCTACGCAAATTTCTATGAATGTATCATTATTGTTATAGGCTTTCTTCCTATACGGGGTGCTTAACCCATTTATGCCTAGTGGGCTCTCCCATCCTTCTAAATTGGATCAATTTATTTCCAAAATTAGGGATGTCTAGTATATTAATTTATATATTTAGAATATTTTTTACAGAAATTCCTTTAAGCAAAGAGCGCAGACCCTGATGAGACGCCGCATCATGCGGCGTCTCATCTGGGTCTACGCTGTTAGCCAAGGCCTTTTTTTCTAGACGCTAGGCATAAATGAGTTAAGAAAATGTTAGATATGATTTTCTTTCAGGCATTGTTTGGTCCAATGGTCCGCTTAACGAAAAATTGCGGCGCTTTGCGGGTCCCAGTGTTTGGCCAGGGTTAGGAGACCAAACTCTCGAACAGCGCGTGCAAATCGAGGCGACCGCCCTCGTGATGGAACTGACAAATCAGAAGGGGAATTCTGAGACACTGAAGACTAAGTTCTTTCAAGCAATCTCTAATATCAACTGTGCAATCATTTTCGGATCGAGGTAAATTGATAACATTTCAAAGAACACGTCTGAAATGATATTTTGTAATTTTGACACGAATACTAACGCTGGTGTACGTGATAAGTACATGTAAGTTAATGCAGAAGCACACCCAATCCTTCGGGTAAGCATATAATGTCGCTTTAGTACAAAGGGTGTTAACTATTTTAACAGTGAGTGTTTTCAAGGCCATGTCATTGGATCTTATCAATGTACTTTTATAATGGATGCAAGGCTCTTATAAATCTAAAACCAACGCAGCGATGTCATGTCGACATTCCAATGCTCGAAACAAGTTGATGCTTCTCCTTACGAAATTACAAGGTAATCGTACGACTCTGTCGAATGAGGATTATATCGAAGAAGGTAGATTAAGTCTTCTGTACATAAAACACAATCTGCATGCTCCTAGGACTTTTTTATAACTCGCTTGTACGACTGCTGTTATCGTCCTGTTTGCTTGCAAGACGATTCAATCTACATAGCGTAGTAAATGTACATAGTTCTACATGCAACTTCGACTAAAACTATAGTCGTCGTATAGTTTACTGCTGAGACACGTATCGCCGTGTGTGTTTGAAAGATCATTAAGTATGTTATAGCATGAGCCTCGTTATGGGGGAACTTGGCATAGGTGCATGTGCTTAATGTGTCGCCCCACACTAGCGTGTGTATTTCGCTCATGCTATTCAGGGACGATAAATCCACTTCATGGTATTTTTTGTTATCAGAGGAGGTATTTTCATATGGTAAATCCAGTTAAGGCAGCAAACCTCGTACCTGATTAGCCTGTGCGGATTGCGATGGCTAATCTTGAAGAACACTTTTCGCACATGCACAGTCCCCGATTTACAGAGCGCGGCTCATATGTGCCTTGTTCTGAGAAAACTGGGCTTAATGCATGTGCGTAAAGTGTCATCCCAGATTAGCCTGTGCAGTCCGCACAGGCTAATCAGGGACGACACTTTCCGCCTAAACTTGATTTTCGGTAAGGAGGGACTAACTTGAACCAAAAAAACAACAACATAAAAGCGGAAATTGTCGTCCCAGATTAGCCTGTGCGGACTGCTCAGGCTAATCTGGGACGACACTTCACGCCCATGCATTAAACCCAGATTACAAGAGCGCGGCTCATATGGTTATGGTTGTACATGCAGGTACGAGTATTCGGATGCTGAGTTCCAGGAATTCAGCGGGCTCATGGACCGGCTGTTGCAGAGACAGGGAATCAATAACCCGCTTAACTTCATCCCTATTCTCCAGTACTTACCGGAAGGCAAGAAGGTTGTCCGCACTTTCTATGTTTTATTTTGCCCCTCGTCGTTTGATGTACTTTTTATGCCCCCTTTCGAAGAAAAGGGGGCATATAGTGATCGAACTGTCCGTCTGTCTGTCTGTCCGTCTTTCCGTCACACTTTGCGTTTAGGTTTCGAAAAATGCTCATAAATTCTATGTCCTATAAGATATAACCTTCATATTTGGTATGCATGTGTATATGGACAAGGCCTTTCTATACGCACAAAATGTTTTACCCCTGTGACCTTGAACTTAGGGTCCGCGGTTAAGTTTCGAAATCTGCGTTAAGGTTTCGAAAAATGTTTATAACTTCTATGTCCCTTGAGTTATATCCTTCATATTTGGTATGCATGTGTATATGGACAAGGTCTTTCCATACGCATAACAATTTTTACCCCTGTGACATTGAACTTAGGGTCCGCGTTTAGGTTTCGAAATCTGCGTTTAGGTTTCGAACAATGCTCATAACTTCTATGGCTCTTGAGATATAACCTTCATATTTGGTATGCATGTGTATATGGAAAAGGCCTTTTCATACGCACAATTTTTTTTTACCCCTTTGACCTTGACCTTGAACTTAGGGTCCGCGTTTAGGTTTCGAAATCTGCGTTTAGGTTTCGAAAAATGCTCATAACTTCTATGTCCCTTAAGTTATAACCTTCATATTTGGTATGCATGTGTATATGGACAAGGACTTTCCATACGCACACATTTTTTGCCCCTATGACCTTGACCTTGAACTTAGGGTCCGCGTTTAGGTTTCGAAATCTGCGTTTAGATTTCGAAAAATGCTCATAACTTCTATGCTCCTTGAGATATAACCTTCATATTGTGTATGCATGTGTATATGGAAAAGGCCTTTCCATACGCACAAATATTTTACCCCTGTGATCTTGACCTTGAACTAAGGGTCCGCGTTTAGGTTTCGAAATCTGCGTTTAGGTTTCGAAAAATGCTCATAACTTCTACGCCCCTTGTGATATAACCTTCATAATTGGTATGCATGTGTATATGGACAAGGACTTTCCATACGCACAAACATTTTTAACCCCTGTGACCTTGACCGTGAACTTAGGGTCCGCGGTTAGGTTTCGAAATCTGCGTTAAGGTTTCGAAAAATGCTCATAACTTCTATGTCCCTTGAGTTTTATCCTTCATATTTGGTATGCATGTGTATATGGACAAGGTCTTTCCATACGCATAACAATTTTTACCCCTGTGACATTGAACTTAGGGTCCGCGTTTAGGTTTCGAAATCTGCGTTTAGGTTTCGAACAATGCTCATAACTTCTATGGCTCTTGAGATATAACCTTCATATTTGGTATACATGTGTATATGGAAAAGGCCTTTTCATACGCACAATTTTTTTTTACCCCTTTGACCTTGACCTTGAACTTAGGGTCCGCGTTTAGGTTTCGAAATCTGCGTTTAGGTTTCGAAAAATGCTCATAACTTCTATGTCCCTTAAGTAATAACCTTCATATTTGGTATGCATGTGTATATGGAAAAGGACTTTCCATACGCACACATTTTTTTACCCCTATGACCTTGAACTTAGGGTCCGCGTTTAGGTTTCGAAATCTGCGTTTAGATTTCGAAAAATGCTCATAACTTCTATGCTCCTTGAGATATAAACTTCATATTTTGTATGCATGTGTATATGGAAAAGGCCTTTCCATACGCACAAATATTTTACCCCTGTGATCTTGACCTTGAACTAAGGGTCCGCGTTTAGGTTTCGAAATCTGCGTTTAGGTTTCGAAAAATGCTCATAACTTCTACGCCCCTTGTGATATAACCTTCAGAATTGGTATGTATGTGTATATGGACAAGGACTTTCCATACGCACAAACATTTTTAACCCCTGTGACCTTGACCTTGAACTTAGGGTCCGCGTTTAGGTTTCGAAATCTACGTTTAGGTTTCGAAAAAAGCTCAAAACTTCTATCAAGCGTTTATAGGGGGCATAAGTCATCCTATGGTGACAGCTCTTTAAAAAAATCTTTTTGTTGTAGAAGTAAGCATGATTCACCACCGGGGCCTAAATTTTAATACTTTTATTGCGGCATAAGTAAAACAATATTAAGCGTGAATGTTCTCTCTCGGCCTTTTAAAATGTGTGCCGTTACTCATTGAACATGTGTTACTAATAATGACATTTGTAGAAAACTGAAAGAAAGGCGAATGTTACGAAGGCTATTCAAGTTTAACTTGTTGATCAAACGAAAGACTGGCTGTTTCAAGGCACATGTAGTCAGTTTAACAAAGGAAACAGAACAGCTGCTATTTAGTACTGGTTGTTATTGTCGTCAAGTTTATTTTGTTTACACAAAATTAGTTAATTGTTATATATTTGGGGACAACATCAAAACTCAAAAATGTATATTAACCACTATTGATTATGTATACATTATGAAATAGAACTTGTACTCCTTCTTTAATAGGCGCTACAGTAATTTGAAAGTCATTTGTGAGTATCAGATAAATGTGTTTGGGACACATTTATAGGAATTTGATAAAATTAAATATCGTATATTAAAAACGTTTCCTTTTGACAATTTAACAATACGCCTGTGTTGCTTCCTTAACCAATTGACAAATAAATATAACCAATAACTTTGACCATTAATTGTGAAAACAGCTATCATGACCAAATTAACAGTTCGCCGTTTTAACTTTATTGTGCACTGAATGAGGCAGCTTTTAATGTTTTGTGTGGACGGTCAAACGTGTGTGAAGTCGATTAAACTTGGTCTTCACACAACTAAGCTCAAAACACAACTCGTTTTGCATTGGGCAAGACTTGTGATCAGTTTATTGGCAACATACATCCACGAATATTACATTTTCGCAATAAATAACAATCAAGTATAATCGTAGAATAACATGACAGTACAACTTTGATCTATAAATTTTATAACACAGTGCAACTCACAGGTACTTGAATTATTATTTTTTGGTCCTTATATATATAATAAGATTAAAGGTATCCAACGATGATTTCACAGGTGTATTGAATAATACAATCCAACAGCATGAAAGATCAAACAATGCACACATATGTCGTTGTGGTTGCCGGCAGGAAGCGTCCATCTATGATAAAACACCTTTTATTTGATGAAAATCCACCAAGTATGTCCAAAACAGCTAACAGATATTCACAAATATGACCCCAAAATTGAAGTGTGTAATTCCGGACGTCCAGCTGTCAGTAATGAATGAAGGCGATTTTCGGTCGCATGAACGAACCGCACATATACCTGTTTTGGGCGGTGCGTTATGTTTAGACATACGTTCTGTGCTATACTCTGTAACGCACAGAACTGAAAATAACATTTCCTCCAAGATCATGACAATACAGTTTCCAGGAATATCATTGATTAAAAAAACAAAAACAAAACTAACCTGGCGCAACAAACAAACATTACCAATTAAACGTTCTTTTAACATCAAATACCTTTTCAAGCGTTATTATTGGAGAAAACTTTAAAGCGAGATTATACGATTTTGTCAAATATTTATTAATTTATACAAAATGTGTAAAACACTTATTTAACATATATTTCAATATAAAATAAAATAAAACTTAAACAGAACATGTGTCGATATAAACCAGATATTTAATTATGAAATCAAAAATGACTGTACAGTCGAATTCGCCAGCATGTAAATCATGCATGTACGATGTGAATCTAAATTTAGTTTAACGGTTCAATTTAAAATTCCTGCAACGATATCTATTCAAACGACACACAAACACTAACTAAAAAGACGAATGCCTCGGTTATTGTAGGAAAACATGATCAAACTTTCTTCGTCACAATCGGCTCGGGGCGCTAATTTGTCTTTGCTGCATTTTATGAAATTCGTCTTCAATGTATAATTTTCCTTGCCTATTTTCATTTTGTAATATTGTAACATATTTTATCAATACATTACAATTTAACACATATAAAAAATCGTAGAATCCCGCTTTAATTGACGCATTAATATTTTAAGCCTTCTTTGTACCTATGGATTACGTGGATTTTCCAAAGCTGAGCATACTCCTTGAAAAGACATTTTAAGACGATTAATCCATTCAAAACAACAGGGTAACTTTTAAAGATGGAGTGCTGTCCCCATAGTTACTTTGACAAGCGTTATCTCGATTCATTACGAACTGATTAAACGATTTTGTCAAATATTTATTAATTTATATTAAATGTGTAAAAAAAACTTATTAAACATATATTTCAATATAAATTAAAATTAATGTTAAGAAGAACATGTGTCGAAAAATGCGAAATAAGCTAGGTATTTAATTCTGAAATCGAAAGTGTCTGTACAGTCGAATTCGCCAGCATGTAAATCCTGCATGTACGATGTGAATCTTAATTTAGTAAATTTATTTTAAATTCCTGCAACGATATCTATTCATACGACACACGAAAACTAACTAAAAAGACAAATGCTTCGGTTATTGTAGGAAAATATGTACGAACTATCTTCGTCACAATCGGCTCGGGCGCTAATTTGTCTTTCCTGCATTTTATGAAATTCGTCTTCAATGTATATTATTTCTTGCCTATTTCGTGTTATTGTCCCCTACTGGTTTCACCGGAGGGGACTTATGGTTTGCGCTCTGTGTGTCCGTCAGTCCGTGAGTATGTCACACTTTCTGGATCCTGCGATAACTTTTAAAGTTCTTAATATTTTTTTCATGAAACTTGAATCATGTATAGATGGCAATATGGACATTATGCATGTCATTTCATTTTGTTCCTACGTAAAACATTCTGGTTGCTATCGCAACAAATAGACAAAAAATACTGCTGAAAATGGTGGATTTCTGGATACTGCGATAACTTTAAAAGTTCTTATTATTTGTTCATTCAACTTAAAACATAGATAGATGGCAATATGGACATTATGCACGTCATTTCATTTGTTCCTACGTCAAAAATTCTGGTTGTTGCTATGGCAACAAAAAGACTAGAAATACTGTTGAAAATGTTGGTTTTCTGGATCCTGCGATAACTTTAAAAGTTCTTCATATTTTTTCATTGATGGCAATATGGACATTATGCACGTCATATCATTTTGTTTCTACATCAAAAATTGTGGTTGCTTTGGCAACAAACAGACTAGAAAAACTGTTCAAAATGGTGGTTTTCTGGATCCTGCGATAACTTGAAAAGTTCTTCATATTTTTTCATGAAACTTGAAATATGGATAGATGGCATTATGGACATTATGCACGTCATTTCATTTTGTTCCTACGTCAAAAAAATTCTGGTTGCTATGGCAACAAACAAAAATAAAAATTCTGACAATGGTGGAGCCGGTAGGGGACATATGTTGCTTGGAAATAGTCTTGTTGTAACTTATTTTATCAATATATTACAATTTAACACATATACAAAATCGTATACTCTCGCTTTAATACATGCGCATTAAATAACTTATGTTTAATATAAAACTAAAACAGAGGTGATCATTGTACGAGCAAGCAAGCTAATTTACATATACATAAGAGTTACGATATATCGGTATTTTGTAGGTTAAAGAGATGAAGGTCGCAATCAAGAAGATGTGTGAGTTTCTGGCTGGGAAGGTCAAAGCCGCCCGAAGCACGTTCGACAAGAGTCGCGCGCGCAGCCTTGTGGACCTCTACCTGTCGCAGGAGCACGAGCAGGATCCCGTTACAGGTAGGAGAATCGGATTGGGACGAAGCGGTGCTCCATATGAGTCGGGTCGGGGCAGTGCGAGTTGTTGCGGGTATGCGGGGCTGTCCGGCTAGCGCAGTGGTTAGTACATTCGCTTCTCACATAGGCGACCCGGGTTTGAGTCCCATTCCCGACAGCATGTGAGTTTGGTATATGATCAACATATGAATCGCGTTCTGAGAAAACTTGGCATAATGCATGTGCGTAAAGTGTCGTCCCAGATTAGCCTGTGCAGTCCGCACAGGCTAATCAGGAACGACACTTTCCGTTAGTTTCAGATTTTTCGTTTCTATGAAGTATCTTCTTAGCAAAATTCCAATTTAGGCGGAAAGTGTCGTCCCTGATAAGCATTATGCCCAGTTGTCCCAGAACACGACTCATATCAATAAAGATGGCGTTTCCTCCGGGTACTCCAGCTGCTCTTCACAGAAGAAGACCACACCAATATTAAGCAATAATTCAGTAATAACAAAATAGCTAGACATTACAGCTAGTATTTCTAAATTCGTACACATTTTCCTGCGTCTAGTGAATTAATTAGATTGGATTGCTACGGCACTCTTCGGGTCCACACAGTCATTAATTTTGAAATACACACGCAATGGTAAGCGGTGAAAGCAGAGCTGTGCTACATCGGTAAACGAGGCTAAGCGACTCTTATTAACACATAACCAAGGATAAAATAAGGGGTTCAATGAAATACACGTTCAATTTTAGGGGTTAAAGGGCAGTGACGTTTCAAAGCTTTTGCTTATTTTGTAACTTTCAATCAGAAAGCAATTGATATGCATGCTGATAGGAATCGACATTTAATAAATACATGTATGGTGTATGAGAACATTGTCCCTTTGTTTCAGAGGAAAATGTGTTCCACATAGTGCGCGACTTTTTCGTTGCTGGTACAGAAAACGTCGCAATCGGATTGTTATGGTTAATCGGTTATATGGTCCGGTACGGAGCAGTACAGGGAAAATGTCGAGAATGTATACAGAAAGTAAGATATGTATATTACACGAGATTTCATATTTTACGGTATTGGTGTTAAAAATTAACGTTTTCTGTGTGTATGGGCAAATTACACAATTTACCTACCAAACCCGCCTGCATGGGAACCATTGAAAAGCTACGTACATTTATTGCTAGAGGTACTGGAAAATAGTCACCAAATCTGCTTTGTAGTATTATAGTTTTACTGGTCTTAGTTTTTTCAATTATATAGAGGATATTTGTTGGATTCGGTGGATTCGGCAGTCCGCACAGGCTAATCAGGGACGACACTTTCCGCTTTAATGACATTTTTTGTTTAAAGGAAGTCCCTTTTTACCGAAAATCTAGTTTAAGCGGAAAGTGTCGTCCCTGATAAGCCTGTGCGGACTGCACAGGCTAATCTGGGACGACACTTTACGCACATGCATTATGCCTAGTTTTCTCAGATCAAGACACTAATAATGTTCAGAAATATGATCATATCAAGGTTCTGAGACAGGAATATTATTATTCATATTTGTTCCGTGGCCAACACGTTGACCCCCGTAGATCGCCATTTGCATTCTTCCGATTCAAACATTGTGGCAAATGAGAACATATTCCTCATTTGTATGTGGACATTATTATTTGTGAAAAGAAACACACATTCACAATGCTTTCCTCTATGAAGTATATTGATATTGGTATGACTGACCTCAATTTTTATTTGCATTTTATTTGCTTTGCTATTAGATATGCGAGTGGGTATACACGCGCATACCAAAATATAAATGTGACGTGACTAGGGAAAACCGGACACAACGTACCTGCGTATTTAAGTGTCGTTTTGGATCAGCCGTTGCCGTTCGCACAGTGCGACCCTTTCCGCCTTCAGCGGTGTCATCTTTAGAGCACTTAAATATAATGGTGAATGTGTAGTCTTGTGCTAGCTTGTGGGATTGTGCCAGCACATCCGGGCGAATAGCAGACGCTCAAGGTTTTCACAAGAGAAAGCACATTAAATCTCACACCCTACACACACGTACAAACGCATGCACACACACGCACACGTAATGGCAAGAATGTCAACTGTTTTATAAATTCGATATTTTCAGATTGTAGGAGACAAATCTGCTCCTAGTCAAGGTGACATAAAACAGATGCCATATGTAGAAGCTACGGTACAAGAGGTACTGCGACTTGCGAATATAGGTATGATTAAAGTTTTCTTTTATAATAATAAATACTTGGATTTGAAAAGTGGTTTCGCTGTGATATTGTAGAGAATAATCCGTACGTTCTAATATATATATTATACAAAATACATGCATATACAAATGATTTTGAATGAATGTTTTGAATAGGCCCATTTATTGTGTAAAAATATATTAGTTAAGGACCTCGGACAAGTTCGAGGGTAAAGGCTGCGCATTAAGTATCTCATGTTGCTTATCGCCATTTGCAGTTCCTCAAAGTTTCGTAATTTCTGATATGCTTCGTATTGTGTCAAGCAAGAAAATCTAATGTCACAAACGTATGCATTTACATAAAAGCTGGACAAATGTCAATGTCAAATAAATTCTGCCTTCTTGGAGACGATATTACAGATTGAATACTCGATAAGATTATGTTGTTCTATTTAGAAGTAGGAACAAGTAAGGTATAAAGCTTAAAGGGATTGTCAACCACGAATGACGAAAAAATTAAAGTTCTAAAATACCGTGTTTTTTTTAATTATTAGTTTATATTGATTAAAATTTCACGACTGGTACATAACATTACTTGAAAAAAAGTTCATATTTTCAGTATTTTCGGTAATAAAATTTCGCGATGTGAAATCGAAAGTACATTGCGAAAATAGGTGACATAACGATATACACACTATAAATAACGCAAGTAGATTAATAATTTGGTATATATGAAATATACAATTCACAACGCATGCACAATTTGTATTCCTGTGTTTACCACGTGACGATGATGATCAATCTACTGGCGTCATTTATAGTTAACTGGTAGTTACCTGGTAGACATACCCAGTAAAATTTAATACCGAATATACTTAAAATATGAAAACTTAACAACTTTTTGCAAGTAATGTAATATACAAGTCGTGATATTTTAATCAATATAAACTAATAATTGTAAAAAAAATACGGTATTTTACAACTTTTCTTTTCTTCGTCGTCGTGGTTGACAGTCCCTTAATGGTAACATACGTTGTTTTGTTACATGTAAATGCATATTTTGCTGATGTACAGGGAAGAAAACTTAAAAGGCATACATGCTCCGGTATTTTGTACAATTTATATGTATTACAAGTCTGGAGAAACGTATGTGGGAGGCATATAAATCCGGTATGCCACATTGTTGTTCAAGCCCCCTTATCGGTGCCTCATGCCACAGTGGAGGAGGCGGAGTTTGAAGGCTATTCCATACCACGCGAAACGATGGTGCTCACTCACCTGCAGTCGGTCCACTTAGACCCCGCCTACTGGGATGACCCGGAAGTGTTCCGTCCTGAGCGATTTCTGCGCGACGGCGTTCTAATACAGAACGAGGCTTATTACCCATTTTCAATAGGTAAAAATTGCATTAAAAGTTAGTAAATATTATTGATGTAACTGTAATCTAAGCATTCATCGTGTTAAATTTACTTAGCAGTGTATAAACTGACCATTGAGTATATATTTATTGCTATTTTCTCTCATTCATAACGTGTTTAAAAATACATGGCGCAATGTCCGCTACAAGCGTTGACTGTTTTTGTAACATACATGTACTAGTAGCCCGGAGATTTTTGTGTACCAATTGCCGAAATTTAAACGTCAGATGTGGTCTGGTAAAATAGATGTTTGTAGATACAAAATGCTCGTTTTTATTATTGTTTTGCATATCTATTCATACGACACATGAACACTAAAATGGTGTTCGTGTGTAGTATGAATAGATATATTCGCGAGAATTAATTGTGGCCACAAATAAAAATAAAAACGAGCATTTTGTATCTACTAAATTCTATGTAATCATACCACACCTAGCGTTGAAATTTGGCTATTGCTATAAGGAACACTGATTGTTAAGGTGTTAACTTTATTTTACGAAATACTTAACGAAATTTTCGTTGATTTTGAGCGTTATAGAGACTTTAAAAGTTTGTTGCTAGAGGCACCCAGTAGAGCACTTCAAGTTTATTGACATTCCCAGAAACACATTTCCAAAGTTTTTAACTGTTTTTATTAAAAACAAACAAATTCATAACTGGCTTTGTTGTAAACAGCTGATTTATGTGTATATGTCGGAACTTATTCTCGCTCATTAAGAGTACAATGCACGCTCACTCAAGATTTTAAGTAAGTCTCTATAACGCTCAAAATTAACGAAAATTTCGTTAAGTATTTCGTAAAATAAAGTTAAAACCTTAACAATCAGTGTTCCATATAGCAATAGCCAAATTTTCAACGCAAGATGTGTATGATTACATTGATTTTTGTAGATACAAAATGCTCGTTTTTATTTATTTGTGGCCACAATTAATTCCCGCGAATATAGCTTTTCATACGACACACGAACACCATTTTAGTGTTCATGTGTCGTAATGCAAAACAATAATAAAAATTAGCATTTTGTATCTACAAGCATCTATTTTACCAGTCCATATCTGACGTTGAAATTTCGGCAATTGCCATAAGGAACACTGATTTTAATTGGTTAAGTTTATTTTACCAACAATTGTACGAAATGTTCGTTGATTTTGAATGGTAATGTTACTTTAAAGAAACTTATCGTATTCTATACATAAAAAGCTGAAGTACATCCACAAGTAAATCTTGTAGGGAAGTTAGCTCTAACATATTTTGACAAATAAGACAAGACGAGTTAACGTACCACAGTAAGTTTCGTTTTCATGTCTAGGCTCCCGGTACTGCCTTGCTGCTAAGCTGGCCCACATGGAACTGACATTGATATTCACAACACTGCTGAAGAATTTCACTTTCCCTAGCGACGCATCGTGCATACCGACCCTTAAGTGCACCCAGCCCGGAGCGTTTGTAGAACCGGAAGTGTTCAACGTTACCTGTAACGCGCTGACGTTATCGCCGTTAATGAAGTAGAACATGGTCCAGCTCGTATATATGACGTCAGCAGGCATCATCAGAAACCACGTTCACTAAATACAATCTTGTCATTGATCTGCTCAGGGGATAAGGCTAGCTGAACTTAGAATTTATGAAAATTTAATAAACATTTAATTGGTTTGGTGTTGAAGTCTAGTAGAAATTCCACCCAAGGAAACGACCTTACGTTACTACAGTGGGCAACGTTTACTTCAGTTGTATTAACCGGTTATGGTCAGCTGGATTCAAGGCTTTAAACGTACTATTATTTTATTTTTACGCGCTTTCATATGTGCATATATGCTAATTTTGGTAAAACTAATAATGTTGGTCTATTATTTACAAGTTTTTTCCTAGGGTAGAGACTAATGTGGAAGTAATAATTGAGCAAATCTGTATGCTTAATTGGCAATCAGAATGCGGAAAATGCAAATATGTATAAATTTAACATAACAAGTGAAGTCATTAATCGCGCTTCCCGTTAAACCGAAAGTAAATATGGGTGGATTTACATATGATTGACTTGTGCACGGTTATTGTCAGTGCGGTACAAAGCCACTTAGAACAAAGTTATGTAAATGAGCCCGCTCTATGAAAACGGGGCGTAATGATTGCGCGTAAAGTGTCGTCCCAGATAAGTCTGTGAAGTCCGCGCAAGCTAAATACAGTAGACACTTTTCGTTATCGTTGTATTTTTCGTTTAAAAAATTCTCTTCTAAACGGATATCCAGCCTAGGAGGAATTAAAGTGTCGTCCCAGATAAGCCTGCGCGCACATGTTTGATGTAGGAAAGTGTCGCCCCAGATAGGCCTGCGCGCACATGTTTGATGTAGGAAAGTGTCGCCCCAGATAGGCCTGCGCGCACATGTTTGATGTAGGAAAGTGTCGCCCTAGATAGGCCTGCGCGCACATGTTTGATGTAGGAAAATGTCGCCCCAGATAAGCCTGCGCGCACATGTTTGATGTAGGAAAGTGTCGCCCTAGATAGGGCTGCGCGCACATGTTTGATGTAGGAAAGTGTCGCCCCAGATAGGCCTGCGCGCACATGTTTGATGTAGGAAAGTGTCGACCCAGATAGGCCTGCGCGCACATGTTTGATGTAGGAAAGTGTCGACCCAGATAGGCCTGCGCGCATATGTTTGATGTAGGAAAGTGTCGACCCAGATAGGGCCTGCGCGCACAAGTTTGATGTAGGAAAGTGTCGACCCAGATAGGCCTGCGCGCACATGTTTGATTTAGGAAAGTGTCGCCCTAGATAAGCCTGCGCGCACATGTTTGCTTAGGAAAGTGTCGCCCCAGATAAGCCTGTGCGCACATGTTTTATGTCCCGTTTCCAAGAGCGAGACTTAAATGTATTTATTCACAAAATTTTGCGATTGTTTAATGACTATATTTTAAAACCTATTATTATGTACATGTATTTGAAAGATATTAACTTTGCTTATGTTTACGAAAGATTTTTTCTTCTTGTGGAAACATGAAAATAGATTTTAGCTTGTTTTCTACGAATTGAAACTTCTATAATAGGAGTCCGAGTTTTGATTTCAAACTATCTTAAGAAAAGGATAATTTAACTTTTTTTAAATTTCATTAATCTACAGACATTATGATAATGTTTGTGATAATATTTTAAAGATGTTAAGGGTTCGGAGAGGACATACAGCTGATCAATAAAATATCAGGAATTACATGATTTTCTTTGCAACCTTAGATTGAAACTTAAGTTTAAATATGGGTTCTTGTTTGTTTGTTCGTGTTCTATCGCGTCATACGTGTTTGTCATCCTTTCCAAGCGCAATAGTGAAGTTGGTAAAATCGAATGCAAATGTTATTTCTTCGTAAGACTTATAGACTGTTGATTAGTATTATTATTATAATTATTATTAGTATTATTAATATTATTATTAGTTTTATTTTTATCATCATCATCATCATCATCATCATCATCATCATCATCATCGTCATCATCATCATCACCATAATATTCATTTTTTTGCGGAGATTGAGTAATGGACCGACATAATATTATACTTCAAGTTCAATGCATTAGTCAGTCGGTTTGTTAGAATTTGTTATTTAAAGCAAAACACACTTTGTTTTATTAGAAATAAAGTATGAATCATACTTTATAAGTTCCACTTTTTGAGAAAAATAGCACGCTTATTTCCAATTTGAAAACAATATATAGTAAATATATAATATATTTTACAGCATATGTTTGTTGACTCCTATAAGCTGTTACCTTATGGTATCTTGTTTGTAAGCAGACGTTCACTTTGTACAAGATCACTGTATGGGGTATACAATGTACAATAGTTTAAGAGCTTAGTTGTGATGTCAATCAATAGCAGAAATGACAATTAAAATGGTGTTTCAAATTAGTTTGAAAGACGAGCTGTATACTGTTCTGGTGTCGATGTGTTCCAATTTAAGACAACACGTGGGTGCATACATAAACAAGTAACTACTAAATACAAATGTTGCAGGCTCTCGTACTAGGCAAGGGACATAACCAGCCCGACATTTTTTAAATTTACACATAAACGACTTATCTCTCTTCTTCAGTGAACGGGGACATGCAAGAATAGTTATTTCAGACGACAATTCTTGCCGAAATTTGGAGATCAGAATATTATGTAGATGATAATTTGAAGTGCATCAAATATTGGTGTAATCTTATACATGTATATACCTTTACACCGGATTTTTTAAGATAGTGTAATTAGATCTATCTGTTATCCTGTCAAGGTAATGTAAGCAGGATAAATAAGGTTACCGTTGTTAACATTTCTTATTCAAGATCATACGATGTTACTTTAGAAAGATTATTTCTGTCGGTTTAATAGCATTATATCGTGTTATTTTCGAATTAAAAAGTAACAGGTTACACTACAAATCACTAGTGACCATACACTTCCTTATTGTCTATATATTTCTTAAAGACAATGTATACATCTATAATATAATATATATAATGCATGTTTTCGTTAAAAACGTCGTTGGCAGATACGGAAAAAACGTAGGCCTACTTTTAACATAACCATGATTGTTGCAGATGAATATATATATGATGCGCAAACTGGTAAAATCCGGCATATTACAATTAAAAATCAATGACAACAAGTTGACAACTTTGCAACTCACCACAATCGTTAACAGAACGTCATCCTCATTACAAAGCATACCAAGCGTTCCTTTCATTGTTGATTCAGCAACTGATATTATCTAAACTTGATTCCACTTGATGATAGACAGACTGAATTAAACACCATACAACACGACTGAACCCTATATAGAGATGAAATATCCCATTGTTTTTAATAATTGATTTTATTTCGCAAATACCATTGTTCCGTTTTAGATTATGATGAAGTGAGAAAGAGTCACAATCACAAGCTACATGTAATTATTTTATATCACATATCGTTACTATAAATAGTAACAAAATGACGTCGCGACAGGGCCGTTATTCATATCTAGCGGGCCAATATAAATTATATCAGCCCGCTGAGCCGGGCCGATTTTTCAAATAAAAAAAGAATGAAATCGCGCGACTTTTACTGAACAAAATGGCGTCCACATTCAGCCTTTTCCAACGGTGATCAATAAAATTGAGCTTCAACTCAACGAGAGAATCGAACATGATTATAATTACACGTAGCACACAATTTGGATAATACAAATATCGATCGAAACTGAAAAACTCATCTGTACATTAAATTGATGCATCTATTTGTGTTTAACAACATTCGTCAAACACTGTGAAACAGCAAATTTTTTAGAAAAGACACACATACCTCGATGACAACTTAAATCCGGTTCTAATAATAATAAAATACAAAGATTTGTATTTCCATTTTCTGTTTTCCATCCGTTTATCTTCTTGATTTTAAATCATACTTTTAATTAAACGATTGTATCGAATGCTTAACACTGTCACCATAAACACGATTTACGAAATCGAATGTCGAAGCGATTATAATAATTATATTTCTATTGAAGCTCCCAATTATGCATGTCAAACACAATATCCGAAATACGTTTTGGAATCATTCGATGTTTAAAAAGTATTTAACTGTTAAATAAAAACCCTCCACGTCCGAACTGTTGTTATAAAATCCAGAGAGTCTAGGTAGTTTCGTCATTGAAATTACGTCACATGAGGTACGTCATCAATTGCGTAATCAATTGAATGAAAATAAAAGTACGGAAGGCTGTTTCTGTTTTAGTGAAGGCCAAAATAGTATGTTATGTGATATAAACGATAACACACGACAGAGCTGGACCGGACGTCTAAAATCGGCCCTAGCCGCATAATGGCCCTCGGGCCGTTATGTCGGCAGCGGGCCGATTATAGACGTCCGGCCCAGCTCTGCTGTGTGTTATTGTCTAAATATCAAAGTACACTCGTCTGATGGGTACACTGGGTTATAATAAAAGTACCACGAATATTTATCGTCTTAACAAAACTTCAGTTTAGCAGGATTTAAAATCCAATCCATATACCAATACATACCCGAATATGAGTAGTACCGTGTTCCCTTCAATATGTACAGACGTATATATGGTACGCCATGGTATTTGTAGCAATTATATTTTGTAAAAAGGCCGAAGGTGTTCAATGTGGCCAATTTTGAGCAGCTTTGTTCAGCTTTTATACAGAAAATGTCTTTGCGTATGAATTATGTAACTGTTCAAACTGTGTATTTATATATCAGTACTTTTTAGTTTTAAAGTTATTGTCCTTTTTTAGCAATTATTCTATGTTTTGACTTTGTACATTGAGCTCGTAATGTATTTATTTTGTCATTCTTTATGCACGTTTAAAGCGTTGACCTCGATATTTTGGCGATTTTAAACAAGAAAAAGTTGCCACAAAATTGAGTTGATTGGACTACAATTGCATATGTCTATTTATCACATGCCATACCCTGTTCCCATGTAATTAACCATTACTTATGTTTGTTTATTTTATGCTTTCCGGTGGTTTATAGAGAAATATCAGTGAATTAAAACTGATAATTTCACTGTTTAAAACAGTGAAAATTATCAGTGAAGATTATCGATAATTTTCACTGTTTACTGTGAAATGACGTAATTTTTTGACGAATGACGTCATTATCCCAGCGATATTCTTTACTTAAACTCGTTAACAATGTATATTAAATGTGAAAAAAGCATAAAATAAAAAGAAAATGTGTTGGATTCGGTGGAATATTGATTTTAATTCACTCGTGATCATAGAAAAAATATATTTTCACCCGTGGCTCGCTTACTAAAAAAATATCTGAACTCGTTTAATAAAATATGGTATGATATGACAACTCGTGCCAGATCCCATATATACCAGAGTTCCGATATTATCGTCAATGCGTTGTCGTTGACGACCGACTTTGAATATACTCTCGATATTGCTTTGAATTGTAATACATCCTTTAAACGATTTCAAACTTTGCTGCAAGTATTAAAATATCTGACTAGTTTTCAACCGCAACACTGTTAATACTTAATTGATGAAATGTATCAACGTATAAGAAATAGTAATACTAGTAATACATGCACTCATTATTGAAAAAGAAGACCTTAAAAAACTGAATATTACCTAGATTAAATTTAATTTTTGATGATCATTATGTCGTATAGATTGAGCGTCATATATCAATATGTTGGCGTTGCCGTTGGCGTTATATAGTGGTGAAAAATTTCGTGCCATATGCAAAAAGCACTCTTTTGACGACAAGAAATTAGTTGGAACTTATGGCATATAGTGTAAATTAAATAACCGAAGTCCGCTAATATTAAATTATAAACAACGATGTTCTTTTTGTACTTAGACATTGCTCGCAACTCAGACTCTGAGCAAATTTACCACTTTTGTACTTAGAAGATACAGCTGACGGTTTTCGTACTAACGTATCAATGCACTTTGATTATGTTAACATAGCGTTTGCTTGGATTTGAATCCCAAGATCACGGTTGCTTAAAATAAAAACAATGCTTCCATTAATTTTGTCTCGCACTGAAAATTTGTGAGTGGCTTGCTGACTTAGAAATCATTCTTGGTATACCAGATACATAACATAAATTTAAATATGTATAAAATAAGTAAGCTTCCAAACCTTGATTGATGCAATTGCCAACTTTCTTTATAGCACAATTTTCATTCAAAGTTTACATATATGATACGTGACGCGATTGTGTCCTAAGTTACGTCGATTTCAAATACTTTTAAGCGATCATTGAATCAGGTGACTGCCTGAACATTTGTATCGTATTTTCTACTAACAAAGCGGACGAAAAGAGAGCGCATCTCTTATGCAATACTAATTTAAGTAGGCACACATTTAGTATATTATCCGATATACAACAGACATGCACTAACTGAAAACATTCACCATAGTATTGTACAAATGAACTCTTACTAAATAACTTTTTATCTACTATATATCACGTGATATTGGTTAATCAATTGTTGCTGAATCCGCTTGCGGAAAGTTCTATTTGCAGTCCCAATGATTTACTATATTTGCGTGAGTGCATGCATGTTTGCGTCCGTCAAATGAAAATGTTGGAATTTGCAACAACACAGATGTTCTGGTCTTTATCGTAGTTATTTGTCATGTATTAAAAAATATATCATCACAAAATCCCAACGTAAAGACGTCATTTTGCGCGAAACACTAGTTTGCCTTCATCAAAGGTTAAAGTCAAAGGTCAATGTGGTTATTAAGCTCTATACTTCATTTTGTCATTCATCATGCGTTTCAAATAACTTACCACAAGAGTCCACAATAGAACACTATTTTTCGAGTGTAGAATCAATCTCTCTACTTTAAAAGTGTGGATTAAGCACTAGGCTAACAAGGCTGCAGCATTGGGCCCCGATTTGTAAGGGGCCCCCAACGACAGGCCATTTTTTCAATGTAGATTGTCTTATTACGCCATTTAAGGACTCTATCGGGATTGCAGTAGAAATTTTCAATGTGGTTTTGCCAGTTTCCCGATGTATATCCAATTGTAACCGTTTCGTTTGCTTTGATTTACTATGCAATCAATTTTCTTTCTGTGTTCTATATCCATTCATAACCATAGTTTCTCTGTTATTATACGACTTGCCCGTATGGTTATGACAACATATGGGCCGTTCGCTTTGATAAACTATGCTATCTGGATGCACTTGGGGAGGCCTCTTAAAATATGTAGCACAACATTGCTTCTTTGTGTTATCGGGCCTCTGATGTTTATCCAATAGTAGCGGAGCCGATCAGTGGCTTGCTTATGTTAATTACAACCGTATCATGTTTTCAAGCTCAATTTACCGTATGTTTATAACCCAGGGTGCAGGATAACGTGACTATGTGGGGTTCCC